>NC_091516.1:9370746-9521644 GCF_947461875.1 Haliaeetus albicilla
AAAAATCTAGGAACTGAGATGCACCAAGATCAGACCTGTAGAGTAAATTCCAGGGCCAAAAGATTTCAAAAATACTTGATTGAACTAAGGATAACATAAAGCAATTAAAACTTTATTATGGAGAGGCATTTCTACCAGAAAAGCCAAATAAGGTCACGAGATTATTTTCAGACCTAATTTGACAATATTATCCAACATCTAAATGGAAAAAAAACTGAAAACCCTGCAGCAAAAAAGTAGGTTTAAATCACCTCAAACATAAACCATGACTTTACACAGTATTTCTGCAGCCATAATAAGGGAGGCACTCAGATGAGTCACTAAGCATAAGGGCAAGGCAGAGGTAGTTGAAGCCAGGTTTCATAAGGGGACCTTCTGAAGCATAGGGCATGTGCAAGTCTCATCCCTGGAGGTTTCCTTCCTGCCTCAGGAGCATGGCTGTCAGGGGACCTCGCCAGTAGTCAGCTTGTTCCTAGCCTCCTTTACTTAAGAAAAGCCATTGCGGGGTTGCCGAAAGGGCAAGCAGAGCTACCGTCTGACTGGCCGTGGCATTTCCCTGTGGGAAGCAGTACCTCCAAGGGGCTCTGAAATGCACTTGTGGGACAAGCTCCTGCATCATGCACTGGGCCAAATGAAGCAGAAGTCTGTAGATGCCTTGAGTCTGGCCAGTTGCTGAACAATACCTGCCACTACATCCCTATACAACGAACCTCAGAAAAATTCCGGAGTGTCAGAAGGTATCAGTTAAAAACTACATCACAAAATTGCTGGATGTGGCAAGGACAACTGGAGATGGTTTAAACAGGACTTTCCCCTGTGTCTGTGAGCTGTAACCACCAGCAAGGGGGCAGATCATCAGAAAGCAGCTTTACTTCTGGTAATCAGTGTTTCTCAGATGTTCTTAATAGTTTTCAGTTAACTCATGCAGAGAGGGCTAACTATGAAACTGTCATACTCAAATTCAAGGAATCCTGCATTCTGTATAAATTTATTTGCTTTCATAAGAGTCTTCAGCATATGGTTTATATGTTTTTAAATAGACACAAGAGGAAGAAAAGGAGGAAACAGAAGTCTTTTGAATGTTCAAACTCTGAGGGGGCAATCTCGCTGTCGGGCTGGAGGGGTTTACTGCACCCCTGATTAGGGATGAGGTCCTTGTGCCAGACACTGTGGGGAACAGAGGACCCAGAAATAACTTTTGCAAGACAGTCAGAATTTGCCAGACAAATGTAGTCGGCTGCTTCCACCTGAAACTGAGAGAAAGCAGAGAGTGACGTACACTGTGAGTGCTGGGCGATCCGAAACGGCATGAAAATAGACAAGTGGCAGAAAGAGTCACCAGGACCAAAGCTGGAATTGATAAAAAAATAGCACTGAGCTGAATACACCATGGCAAAGTATGCAAGTCAAGACAGTGACCAGCATTTAAAAAAGGAGTCATTGCATTTGGATAGCACTCCACGTAGACAGAATGACAACGGCACGACAACAGCACTATTAGTTCACAGAAAATCCTCCGCAAAGCATTCACTAGTGTCGTGGTGTAAGATGAATAGACCATTAACTTATTCTAGAGGTACAGAAATGCTGGCTGGACCTAGTCCAGCCTTCTGCTCAAAGCAAGACTTTCACCAGCTCCAGATCAGGTCTGCTATGGCTTTGTCTACTCCAGCCTTGAAAATCTGCAAGGATGGAGATTCACCAGTGTCTTTCAGTAAGCTGCCCCAGAGCCGTGCTTCCCACCTTGCCAAGCTGATCTCAGATGGATCATTCAGTAATAACAGGATGGAAACATGCATCCGCAGTGCTAGAAACTGTGATGTGAATATGGGAAGGAAAGCACAGAGAGCAAAGGTGACTAATATAACTGAAAACTTATAGGTTTGGGTTTTTTTAAACAAGGATTTTTTGGTCAAGGATATCAGAGGCATGAAGGCAAACCTTAAGAAGTGTTTTGCAAAACTGAGATAATTATTGAGGTCCCAGTCTGAGCTAAAGTCTGTCTTAATCACAGGTGCTTCCAAAGAGCATGCTGGTGCTGTGCTCATACCTCTGTCAGGTCGTATCCGGAGAGTTTTAACATATATGCCACAGTATCAGTAAAAACTGGAAGTCAGTATGTTTACATAGGCAAAGATGCTTAGTCCTTATATATGAAAGGTTTCAGAACTTTATTTCTGAGAGGCCAATGTCAGTGGAGAGTGATAGTATAACATTCAGCATGATGACCAGAATGAGCTTCACAAATGTTATCCAAGACTCAAGAGATTTCATTTTCTCTGAAGATTTATGATTCGCTGTTTGAATGGAATACTGGGAAAGATCTGGCTATTGCAAAAGCACTTGGTAGAACATTTGACAATAACAGGAGAACAAAACCCAGGAAAAGATTTCATATATGTATCAATCAGCTTAAAAAATATCTCAAATGAAATATGGATTCTGACTGCCAGAGATACAGCTGGAAATGAGACCAGACTGGTGGTGGGACATGAAAAGTGGAGTCCCTGTAGATGTGTTTATGTCTCTTGGAAAAAGCTAAATAACATAGGCATGTCACAGATGATTGTTTCCACTATAAAAGGCAATATAACTAAAGATGTGATCATGCATATCACAGCTATTACTATTAGACGTAGAAACCTTCACATTGTAATGACTGACAAAGGCTGCTTATGTTTGTAGAGCAGGACTTTCAAGCAAGGAAGCCTTGATTAGACAAGGTAATCACTAGTCCCTGTTATCTTTCATTTGGTTTAGTGGAAAACAGTTCCAAATTATTAACCTTATAGTTGTTGGTCATGAGTATTTACTGCTTCTATTATAGAACGTTACCCAGGAAGTACAAGTTGTCTCATACTGCCATTGTAGTCAACAAAAACCTGAAAAAAAACAGAATGCTGGTGTTGCTAGAAGGTAATCTTGGCTTCACTGGAGATTTGATGGTGTGAGGAGAGGAGAGGAGAGGAGAGGACAGGAGAGGAGAGGAGAGGAGAGGAGAGGAGAGGAAAGGAAAGGAAAGGAAAGGAAAGGAAAGGAAAGGAAAAAGATGATTTGGGATCCAAGAAACTACATCCATTTGAGAAAAACAATGTTATTTGAAACTTTGGCTGCAAACATTATCTGGGCCAGAAAAGGAAGAGCTGCTGTTGTGTGAGGGTGGCACCTAAAATGGTCACAAACTTATGACTGTAGCTGAGCCGTTCTCCCTATCCCAGAAGAAACACAGAGGTGGGATATAGAATTAAGTGTTTTGTCAAGGAAAGGTGTCACACAAGCTTCAACCATTCTTGCTTGAGACAGCTGACAACAGGAGAATGGTTTGGACATGAGCGGACGGTTACCACTATGCAGTAGTTAGCATCTCTAGTGATTTTAGTTAATACATGGGTTATAAGAATTTGAAACGTTGTATCAGAATGATTGTTAACTATTATTGATTATGTGTTATTGGAAGGGGTAAGTGTGGGGACTTGAACATTGAAAGGATCCAATAGCACCTGGCTGAGACAGGGGACAGAGACATCTGTTTGCACAGATTTGATCAGCTAGGGCTGAGACTGAGCAGGCGAGCTTAGTCAGGCTGGTGACTATTAATGAACAATGCAGCCATCTAAATACTGCACAGATAAAAGCTGAGCTTCCTGGCAGATCTGGTACTTCTGACTAAGGGATAACATGGCTAATATCTCCCCAGAGGCTAAAATCAGCAACAAGGACTGGTGTCAGTCAGTGTATCTAAAGGGCTCTGGTAATACCAAGTCCCACATCTTTGTCCAAAAGCATACACTAGCTCTAGTTCTCACAACTAATCAAAGAGATCATGTTTTTGTGATGACCCATTTATTCCCACTCAGAAATAGGAGTGAAACCCTGGGAATGTGAAACCTAAATAGAATTTAGTTGGAGAAACAAACAAAGAGAAAAGACTTAACTAAATATATGTCTTATATAATGAAATCATAAAAGAAAGCATACGTCAGCAAAGAGCAGAGTGTTGGCTTGCTTTTGGAGGGGCAAAATATTATAATCTCCCAGTCTAAAGAAAACATACATGAATTATAATCTAATTTAAAATTATTACTAAATGTGGTAAAATATATACCAGGGTTGCAAGTTACTCTTTCCTAGGAATTATGGGAAAAAGGGTTGAGAGAGGAAGCTGGCTATAACAAGAGAGATGTCTTTAGGTGGGATTGCAGGAGTGGGGTTCCTTCTGTCTTCCTCCCTCAGTAATAGCGGGGGAGTGTGATGTAATAATGAAGATATGAGGTATCAGTGTATTTCAGTTTTTATGATTCCAATTCTGGGTAATTAAATCATGACATAATTGATAAGCCAAAACCTCCAGACCATCATTTTTTTAGACATATATTTTTCCATATGCATGCAATGAATGATAAACCAAAGAAATCAGAAGCCATTGGACAGAAAATTCTCAACAGACACTACAAAGTATACTTTGCCTAGACCTTAATCCAGATTTTGCACACAGTTCTGTGCATGCAGATGAACCGCTCACTTGAAAAATGTTCACTCAAATAGGGCACATAGTGAGAAAATGAGACCCAGATTTTAAAGCAATGCATCCAAGCCTATGTCAGCCCAAATTTACTTCCAGGAGTCTCCAAACAAGTCAACACACACACACACAAAAAGTTCACCTGTGCAAGCCTCATTCAGCTCTACAACTCAATCATTCATTTCAACCTTTTACACTTTTCAAACATCGTTCAGCTGTTCAAAGCCCCCAGACACTCAACAGCCAGACAAATGGGGCACTATTTGAAAGCTGGAGGAGCATGAGGAGAGGTGGTATGCCACCCCCACCACTGGTCCTGTCAGCGACCGCAGGCACATGCCTGGGGAGCCACGTCTTCCAGTGACCCTGGTGTGGCTGAATGCCTGGGGAGTAATTTCAACAGACACAAATCAATATCGTTGCCAGGCATCAATATATCTTGTAGCAATCCTTTCCCTGGGTGAGACATAAATAATTGTGGCTGTTTCTACACTGACAGATCGGCCCACACTCAGATCCTGGAAAGCGTCTTGACAAACCTTCTGTCCACACCTTTAAGCTCCTGGTTTAATTTCACAGCTTAAGCTTTGGCTTTCTCGGTGCAAGGCGCAAGCACTCAACAGCGGGCACTCTGGCAGTCCACATTGTGCCAGAAGGGTGAAAAAGGTAGCCAGGACTCAAGTCTTGCACAGAAGTATCTCCTAAACTTGCAAAGCTCGTGTGAACACCTACTCCAGAATACAGATTGTTCACTTGCTCCACCAGTCCCTCTTCGTGTTGCTACCTTGCCCAGCTTTAGAGATTAATCAGACTTCCAGGTGCAACCAAAGCGCTCTTTGTTCAGCCTACCTCTGGCTTCACCTCTACCAAGAAGTGTTTTCTTCACAGCTACCTATTTAAAGCAGAACCTAAAAATGCAAAGGGATGCATTAAAACCTTGACAACAAACAGCAGCTTCTCATGCAGTCTCAGTGCACCGGCGTGTGAGGAAGAGCCAGGAAACCTTTCTTCCAGGGGAGCCTGCCAGGGCATATATGCTTTGCAGTATCTCTGAGCCATAATAGGAGAAACATATAGTAATAAGTCAGGTGGAAGGATTCCTTCATGTTGATTTAGTCCAAAACTCTTCTTGAATTAATTGCTTGAAGCAGTTATGAAAACTGATTGAGTATAATAGTTAGAGAGTCACTTTCATGTTGGTGGAGACAGTTGATGAGGCTTTAGTATAGCACTGTACCTGTCAAGAACCTGCAACATTGCTGTTAGCACTAGAGAAGTCGCTTACCATGTGGTTGGGCTTAACATGGAAAGAGCCATATGGTCTGGACACAAATTTAGTGTATTGGAAAACAAAAAAAAATTATGCTCAGGAGCTATACACCATGTCCACATAGACATACCTGGTGTCTCTGCTGTGAAACAAAAACCTAAAAGTCACCCTAGCAATAAGGTATTTCTAACAAAAATGTCTTCAAAAAGCAAAGGCTCTCTGGACCTTGGAAACTCTACTCTTGTAGCCCTACTATCCCCTCAAAATCCTCAGCTCACTCTGGCCAGCAGTCTATGTAAAATTTTGGGAAGAGAAAAAAATACATGTAGTTACTTATTTCTGAGTAGACAGTAAAAAGAAGTGAGAAATCTTTGTGATGTGAAGTATTATGGAAAAGTAGGCAAAGATGCAATCCTGCTTTTTTCTAGGTGCTCAGCAGAAACAGCTTGGAGCCAAGTAAAGCCTCTAGCAATTTCTTTGCATGGAGTGAAGCAGCAAGGCAGCGTGGAGCTGCAGGGGGACTGGACTGCAGGAAGAACCATTATTCACATCAGGTGTGATTATGTTATGCTGTGTTGTTGAGACCACATTGAAAGGATTATTTCTCTATTGTTTTCTTGCACCCTGTTTTTATGAGGTCAGGCTGTTCGGAGCCCCTTGGTTTACATCTAGCTAGAGAAACATGGATGACTAATTTTAAATTGGTTAACTGTGCCCAGTACTGTCCTCTCAGGTTGCTGAGCTCAGTGTTCTGTTGTAGTGTTTTGCTATAGTGTTTTGCTTCTCTTTTTTTCCCCTTTTTTTCCTTTTGTTTTAATATACTTATGGCATATAGACAGTTTGTATAAAAATGCTGTAGTGTCACACATTCCTAGTCCTGTACTATTTGCTTTTCATATTGTGGCTAGTAGATCAGTATGCATTTGATCTGCGTTATTTCTGTTTAATATTTTTGGTCTCTTTGTTGCAAATTGAGATCTTCCTGGATTTTGTTTGGCTCAAAATAAAAGAATAAAAAGATTGATAGGCCCATCCTTTCCCTCACCTGAGGCCATCCTGTGCCAGTGCACTTGGCAGCATTTGTGGCTGCCCTAGCAGGTCCTGTTTCCTCCAGGGTGGTGGTGTACCCTGACAGGGACACCCTGGGTGCTGTGTCCTGCTGACGGGCTCCCCCAGCCCTCTGGCCACCCTGCCCAGCTGCCCTGGATCTTATACTCATTTGATCCCTGTTTAACTCCTTGGTAGGCATGACTGTCTCTTACTTTCTCATGTCACACCAACTTTTCAAATCACAAATCAAAAGGATCGTGAAAACGTCCATCACAAGGACCATCAGATATCGCAGGATTGGGTGATCTATGGGTTTGGGGGTTCTTTGTTAATTTGGGCAGTTGTTACCTGTTGTGTGTAGCATAGTGCTGCACAGTTGTAAGAACAAATCCTTGCCTGGAGGAGTTTACAGTCTAAACATGGAGACCAGATAAAGGTGCAAGAGAAGAAAGAGATGGGAGGTGTCACCCAAAGTGACATGTTTTGTTAGTGGCTGATCTAAGATAAAAGCCCAGATTTCCTGCTGCTTAGTCTCCATGTTGCCACTCATGCTAGATCTTTTATATTTGTACAGCACTGCTTGAGTCAGACCCAGGGAGCTACTGAGGAGACCTCCCCCTCTTGCCTGTTAGACTCTCGGTCGCATTTGACCCTAGTGTGATTGCACTGATCTAAATGAAACTTCAACTATAACAGAGCAGGTAGGAACTCGGCTGATTGTTTCATGGATGGTGGGTTTTTTGTCACGAGGTTTTGTTTGCATCATACCTTTTTTCTGTTTCTAGCTGTGGCAGTATTAGCCCAGCCAGGCTTAGAGCCTACCTCAGACACTAAGCCCACTTGTTCTTGGCTCTGCACAAGCACAGAATGAAAAGGCAGTCCTCACACCCGTTGAAGCCAGTCGTGTAACCAGGTACAGATGGTGGATGAGGACAGACACATAAGAAAATATGAAGGAACCACTAACAAGGCAGACCAAGACCTGATCTGGACTGGAGAGACCGGGGAACTATGGAGCACCACGGCCCCAGCTGCCTCACGGGAGATGGGCATGCACGGAGCCAAGGGCAGTGTCAGCAGGACGGTTTCAGGTCTGGGCTCTCCCCCGTACCTTTACGCCTGGCTGGCTGGCATGGCTCTTCACAGATGTCCACACCATGACCTTCAGCAAGTGCGAGTCATGGCAAAGGAGATGAGGGAGGGAGACTCCAAAGAGAAAAATGGATATTTAAGGGGAGTCTCTTCCTAGCAGCACCAGGGGCAGAATGACAGGAAATACCTGGGTGTTTGCCTTAAAACTAAAAGAGAGATGATTGCAGCAGGCAGGTCTGGCAGAGACAAGGTCAACCCCACTGCCTTTGTAGAGGACACAGGAAAAGAGAGGAAGGTCTGATATGATGGAGAAAGGTCAGGCAGTGGATGCACATGAAGTGCCCAGCAAGGTATTACCTTGACTGTGCAATACAAGTCAGAAGAAACCACAGTGGCATCTCTGATGTCCACAATGAGGCCAGGATTTCAGCAGGACCCAAACAAACTGGATTTTTGAGGGCGGTTGGTTGGCTAATGCAGACTGCAAAACAACAGCCAGCTTTAGTAGTGTGCATTCAAGACCACTGAAAATCTCTGACGGTGGGGGTAGTCAAAAGACCTAGGTTTTCTTAACCGAGAAAGGGGACTAAGAAGGGGCAGGATAACAGTATAACAGATAACAGAGTCAGTGATTGGTTTGCTGAAAGGAAATTAGAGCACCTGTGCTCTCTGCAGCCTCTGGGGAGAAGAAAGAGATATTCAGCTAAAGGTTGAAACAGGACTAAGGAAACCTCTGAGGACAGTACTTTTAAAAGGACCAGTATTTCTGCAGATATCAAGAATTTCCTTGGATAATAGAATTCTCTGAAATAATAGCAGCAAATAGCTTGGAAGGGACACTTAATCCAATAGAAATGTCCTTGTAATGACACCTTTATAGACATCATCAGATCAGAGGAAGGGTAGTAGGCAAAATGAATTTCTGCTTGACCCTGCATGGCAGTCCTGGCTTCCCAGATTGACAGGGCTTTCTTGACTTTGTTTCAAGCTCTTAGCCTTGTTAGTTTCCATATTTCATTGACTTCCCATAGTCCACTGATACCTTCCATGGAGAATCTTTGTCATCCCTTCCCAGTGTTAGAGCTGGTAAAATATCACGTTCCTTTAATTATTTTTAACACAGAGACTCTTTCATGTTTCTTTTGTATTTGGTTACCTCACTTGTTTTTTTGGAGCACCTCTCCACCAAACTAGTCACTGCAGTGACTGATCCCAATTGCAGTAATTTTTTCCCAGTATAAAAGAAACCTGAAATAATGATGATGATGGTGGTGATGGTGATGATGATGATGATAATAATAATAATAGTAATAATAATAATAATAATATCCACCCCTCAAACTCTGAAACTAAACCCAAACATATAATTTTAACATAAAATGGTTTAAGTACCTTTAAAGTGGCTGATAAGGTGTTATAGAGCTGAATGATATGACCAGTACTGAAGAATTCACATGGGTTTTAAATCACAGCTAATGTTCAGAGGACCATAGATGACTGGAGATCAACAATTACAATGCAATCTTTAGATTGCCATTTTGGAACTATGTCCATTAGTAGGCCAGAGCAATTAAAGCAATTTTAAAGAATGAGAAGTCTGTCAAGGTGTATATATTTACTTTTGCAGATATAGTGTATGAGGTTGGATTGAATAGAATAATTTTCTCTCAACAGTATATATAGATACACACTTCCTACATTCATTCGTGAAGATGTCTTTGAAATGTATTCATTGAAGCTAATTATAGAGGTCTAACAATTCTCTTCATTTAATGCTATAAAATTAATGGCCCTTCATTTTTACCTCCAGTGCAAATGATCATGTCATCTCCAACTGCATGCAGCTCTTTTTCTCATATGCTGAATATGATTAGTTTTCCTTAAGCAGAATTAGAGCATGTGATTTTCTGTGGTTAGGCAAGAGCAATGTCTCCTGGTGCTATTTCAAAGTTTTTGTTATGAAGTAGTATTCTTAACAAACAGGATTTCAGAAATGCACACTGCAGAAATGTTAGACAAGTGAGCTCTAGAGGATGAGGCCTTCGGAGAGCTAAGACAAAAACAACGATGGCAACTCATAAATCTCCAGCACCTTCATGTGAGATTAGCCAATACAACAAACACTTGCAAGAAACGAGGGATACAGCCACTTCCGAAAGAATATGCCATGTGGTTTGAAAACACTTCCATAGAGCTCCACCCAGCTCCAGCTGAAGTGAATGGCTTGAATGATTTTAATGGGAGCCAGATAAAGCCTGTAACAGTCTTTTTTTTTTTTCAACCAGTAGTTTATATTTGCCTAAAAGAGAATTTCTGAGAAACCAGACAGGCATCACCTCATTTTCTAGAAGCAAGGCATCTAAGCTCAAAGCACAAAGATGTGCATGCTCACAGCATATATTCATTTTCCTCCATTTTGGCTGTCAATCAACTGCTTGTGCATGAGGGTGACAGAGCAGACATCTACCATTCAAGACTGAAAAACAGACATAATTTTTAACATGTGTGTCTAGCTGTCAGATCTTCTGCTTGCAAACATGACTGCAGACTGCAGACAAATGCTGCAGTCGTAAAAAATAATTTGTGATTGAATGATTTTAAGATATATTCTCTGTAGGAGTGAACTCAGAGTAACTATCTGCTTCCTTTAGTTAGAAGGTATATTGATGGAAGGGGTGTTGTTCCAGAGGGACTCAAAGTAAAGAAAAGCAGAGTTAAAATAATAAAAAGGATATATTTTAATCTCAAAAAATATTTTGTTGTTGTTGTTTGCGTACTCAATTTTCTATCATGGAGCTTTTGTTAGACAATGGATATGATAACCTGGGAAAGTTGGTGTTCCAGCAAGGAGGAGCTTGTCTCACAGCCTGGAGATGCAGTCAGGTCTAGCCTAGACCACAAGCTTCAGGTAAGCAGGAGAGGACCTGGGGTTAAGACAGTGGCTGGGGTGGTCAGGGGACTTGGCTAGCAGGGGACAACTGGGACACTGTCTCCAGCTCTGTGGAATAGGAATAAAACATACGTTAGTCTTTTACTGAGATTTCACCAAACAACTCATGACCATCTCAATAAAAGTATGAAAATGTGAGCAAAGTATCCCAAATTTTCTACCATGCTGTGGCTAGTAGATTTAATAGCTACTGTCAACAGTGTTTTCACTGAGTTAAAAATACGATGAGGCAAACCAGCATTGCAAAATAATTTGTGACCAACCTGTGGGTGTGTGCCAGCTGTCCTAGCAAAGTTTGTGTTCAGCTGCCATCCTCAGAAATTCATTGTACCTTCTTAATGTGGAGTGAAAGCAAAGGTCTTTTCTTGTGCTCGGTGAAAAAGCCTGAGCAAGTTCCCATGAACAAGAGTTTTGTATAAACAATGGCAATCACAAAGCTTATTCTTTCCTTATTCAGGCAAGACAGGGGAACTTGAGACCACCCATTTAAAACGTAATAAAATTAGAGAAACAACAATACTTCTAAACTGTGCCTTGCAAGTATCACCTAACAACTTTTGGATTCTTTATCAAGAGCGGATGTCGAATACAACTAGTTTGGGAATAGGGCATGCCCATTTGCTAGTGATGGAGCAGTGGTTTATGTCTGAAGCATTATGAAAGTGAAGGTGATTTTCTGTGCTTACTCCCTAGCATACTTGAAGTGTCCTGTTGCTTTCAGGACCAGCTCTGAGCCAGGCACCAGTGACTGTCCACACACCTGCAGCATTGAAAATCCTGAGGAAAAACTCCAATCATGGCTCTGTAGACAGATATTTTTCTTGTGGAGAGTAGGCATCTGGCTGAAAGTGCCAGGCAGCTACACATCCCTGAGTGCAGAGGACATCCTGCATGAGTAAAAAGGAGACTTTAAATTTCAGCCCTCCACATTATCACTGTGGTACGGTCTGCAGGCGATCAAATTCACTGTCTTTTTCCTTATCTTCAGGGAAAGGTTCTACAACTTCCACTTGCACCCAGTCATTTCAGGCACTGCCACAGTGCCCATGTCTGAGATTTCTGGTGAATGTTCAGGAAATATTCCTGCCACTTCAAAACAGGTGTTGCTGCTCGCTCTGTGTTCCATGGAAAGCTGGGCTTGAGGTCCAAGATCTCCTCCCCTGGACAGTTGCAATTTTGTGCTCCTGTGTGAACAGACTACAGTCCTTCTTCTAATAGGCCAACTCCTGTTTTAAACATTGCCAAGTATTTGTGTCTCATCCCCAGTAACATTTTGTTGACGGTTAGTTAAAGAACACCTGTAGCAGCTGATGACTTTTCCCAATTGTTTGAATCGTTGCTGAGATGGCTTGACCTATGACCCTTTCTTTAAGCATTCAAAACTCAAAGTTGTAGAGTCGCTCATTTTGCAGCTCCACAAACAGCAGGCAATGGGAGGTGCTTTGCTCTAAATCTCTACACCATGCTTCCTGAGTAGTTTTTAATTGCCTTTTTGATAAAATTGAAGGTACATTTTCAAGCATCAACATCAACTTTTGCATTCCTGGCTCTATACAAGTTGTCTTTGTCACAAATCCTTTACCTGCTTTTTCAGTTCTCTCAGGAGCATTGCAGTCTCTCATGCATTAGGTCCAGACTTCCAGAATTGAGTTAGGTCATTCTAACTACCTCTTTTTTGGATAAATGACACAATTCTTCCCTTGTCTTTTCCTTTCTGCTTCTTAGATGTGTTTTGAAATACATGTACACATATATGGTAATCTTGCTAGTAATTATTATGCTCCTAGAGCATAAATTTAATACAGAAAATACTTGGGTAGAAACAGAAGTCAGTTCTCAAAGATTTATGTTAGGAGTGAAAAAGCCTGCTAAATCAGAAGTCCACCAGAGCCAACAGGTAATCGAATGCTAGATACCTACTATGCATGTGGTTTTAATTATTACAAAGAAACAAACCTTTGAATCTCAGCACCTCTGTACTTTTCAGAAGATCCAGATCTGTCCTCTGTAAAGCTCTCTGCAATGCTACAACATTGGCAAGGAATATGTATTTTTCTAAGGTACTCACGATTTGTACTACCTCTGCATTTTCAGTCTGTGTGGTGTGTACTCAGAGGGCTGAGATTCACTTTAAGTTGCAGATTTTAAAAAGTGGAAAAGCTAAAAGCTGAACCAAAACTATCAAGGCCAGCTGGTTTCATATAGGCCATGTGAAGCTGAGAATTTTGTCTGGTTTTCGCAGAGAATCAGAAATCTGTCCGTGCTCACTTGCAAAGGCTGCAGACCATCAGTGAATCAGAGAATAACTCTGTGCAGCATGTGCAGTGTATACCAAAACTTTAGCTCAAGAGAGCAGAAGAATGGAGGTGGAAACACTGGTGCACATGCACCATACTCCTTGTTAGATAGGACTCGGGAATGTAGCAGGTGCTGTATCAGGGCACCCATCTTAACAGAAAAGGAGATCTTAAAAAAAGTGTGATCATGAGAATGCAATTAACATCCTGTGTCAGATGGCTCCCGGTCTAAAGCTCGGGGTCATGGATCTGTTTAGGCTGCACTATAAGGAAAGCAGTGGGGATCACTTCTAGATTTCTTTGTAGATCCTGGAACTGGAGAAGGGATGTCCAAATAAAAAGAAAGGGAGAAAAAAAGGTGGTGGTGGGAGAACAAGGGAAAAAAGCAATGAACCTTTTCCAGCTTAATTTTAAAATCAACTGGGAGCTGCTGTTTTGTATTAAAAATAGGCAAACCCATCTCTCTGATGCCTTTGTCCTTTCTGGTCCCCATGGAACAGTCTCTAGTAAATTGCTAGGATTCGAGTCCCAGATGATCCCATTCTTACTTCTATTCTTATTTGACTATGCTGATGGTTATATAGAAAAAAATACAGATTTTGAATCCTCTGTGACTGTCTCTGTCCTCTTGCAGCCTGCCTACTGCTCGATTGTTGCTACACTCTCTACTAGAGACAAACAGGGGTTCCCATGTGCTTAGAAACATTTCAGCAGTAACAACAGTAAGGTGCTACCCTGAGAAATCTCAGTGCAGCAGCCCGTAATGCTGCACATCGTGCCCTTTGGAAGAGTAAAGATAGCCCAGAATATGGGGTGGCAATGTCATTTTTGTTATTGCTGGCAAATGTTATCTTTGGAATTGCATCCATCCAACAACATGGTCGATTATTTCACATGAAACAGATGATTTTATTTTACCTTGTTTCCTAGTAACTCCAGAGAAAGCTGTGATGGAGGGAACCCCAGCCTGTGGAGCACATGCCCATACAGACTTGCAGCTGTATTGCAAGAGCAACTCCAGCCCCACTCTGCACCATGGTACTGCTCTCTGGGCAGCCGTAGCAAAGCCTAGGAGAGTCACACTACCACAGGACAAGCCTCAAGTCAGGGTGATGATGGGCTTACATATTCCTTTTCCTCCCTGAGGCCTCGGTGGAGGATTTGACTAAAGCAAGGGGGCTTATGGCTGAGGTTACTTTGTGTAGCTGCTTTTGCTCATCCCGCGTTTTGGGCATCAATGTGTTGGAATCAGTAATAAGAAAAAATCCTCTGCCTACCCGCTCACATGTTCGACGTCCCAAAATCCTCCCACCATGCACAGTCAGCAAGCACCAGCAGGCAAAGTGGGGCAGCAGAGCCCTGTTGGGTGATGTGCCAGCAGCCTGAGACAGGTTCATAAGTGAAGCCCAGTGTTTGGCTCTGTGTCAGAGTGACCCCTGGGAGCATTCCCTTGCTGTTTGCAGCCATCTCTCCCAGGGCTTCTTAATGAATTCATAGGAAAATTGCAGTGATTTTAACAACAGCTTACAGAGCTATTGAGATGGGCTAGCTAAGAGTAAATGAAACAGGAATCTTTGAAACCATTTAAAAAAATCACTCTTCTTTCTGAGATGAGTTCTAGCAGAGACCTGTTTCCACTGAAATTGAGGAGAATTATCTGCCACTAAATCAAAGGCAGCATTTAACAAGAAGTTTATGTCCGTCCATCTTCTCTTACTGCCTGTTGGACATCTCAGTGGTGCTGAGGGACCTATCTGACCCTGGGTAATATCTTATCACTTGCAAGGTCAGTCCCTGCACAGCAGTGCTGGTGGTGGGGCAGGTGTGGGAAGTGTCTTCTGAGCAGGACCTGCCCATCTCTGCTAGCAGGAAAGGTTTTGAGCAAATCTGCATTAATGTACATACCTTCCAGCAGCAGTAACCATCATCTCATTCTACAGTTATGCAGTAAGCAAACTCCAAATAGGGAGTTTAAATGGAGTTAATTTCTGAAGTGCCTTGTTTGTAAAATCAAAGTATCTCCAGTATCATTTTGGTGGTCATAAATTCCTTGGAGGGGGGTGAGGTATGCCTACTGCCCATTTACTATTTGCTGCTTGCCAGTCTATGAAAGGTAATTGGAAAGGCAAATTGTGTTCCATTTTATCTTTTGAAATGCAGGTGTCCTTTTTTCTATTTTTTTCTGAAAAAGCTGCTATGCTGACCTCAGTTTCTAGATGCCTCACATGTACTTGAACATCTGTACTAGCCCAGTGCCGGTCGGAAGACGTGACCCTTAATCCTGAATGCTACTGGACTATCTGACCTAATCCAGGAACATATTTAACAGAATCACTTAATTGTTTGAGCGCATACAGATACATTGCATAATAAATATTTCCAGAAAGATCTTTTTTATTTTCTAGACAGATCATTATTCAATAAAATAAAGGTTTGGGGTTACTGAAATGATTCACTTGAACTTAGAACCAAAAATTACACCTCGAAAAGTGAAAGTCATGCTTCTTTTCTAAGTTGAAAAAATAACCACATGTTGACCATTTAAGAAAAATCATGTGTTGTGAAGATTGACAGATTCTTTATATTACACTGGAGAAAAATTTAACACTACCTGTCTTGCTCTGATCAACTTCTATCTCCTCTCTCTGGGAATGTTTCAGCCAGTAAAAACAGGAAGACAGTAAAAGAAGATGTGTTACAATGTAAAGTAAAAGCAAGTGAAGAGCCTTACAACTGTTAGATTTGTGAATTTTATTTAGTCATAGTGGTAAAGGTTATAGCATTTCCCTGGCCCACATCCATAGCACTGTTTCCTTGAGGACAAAGAATTGCAGATTATTTTGCTGGGTTGAATTTTATTACTTCATGCTGCAACCCAAATAGTGGATGGCTGCCAGTTTCTTCGTATATGTTGTTTTGGGCTTGCTTACTAGTTGGGGGTCATTCTAGAAAGACTTTGTTTTTCTTTAAATAACTGTTTTAAAAGTTTGGTTATTGTTGCACTTTAAATGTGTAAGTGTCTTTGTAAGCATAGAGGTATATATTTATGTAATGTGATCTACATTTATTTCCTACCTAAGGCTGTGTATACATTCATTTTGCTTAATTGTGCTTCTGGTTCTGCACAGTCCCTTAACTATTCCAGGACAAAGACTGTTAGTGATAGCTTTCAGGTGTAACTCCCCAGCTAGAAAACAAAGCAATATAGAGAGGGTTTTTTTTGTCTGCATGGGGTTTTCAGGAGGGGAGGAAAGAGGGGAAGCATGTCCAACAGACAACCCAAGCAGGGCTGTTGCTGGCTGGGGGACATTGCAGCCTGCAGGAGAGGTATAGCAGGCACGGGACCTCCTTGCTGTGCCTGCCTGATGTCCAACTTCCCCCAGCTCTAGATCTAACCTGAGACTGACTGTCCCTGTGGTTTACCTCAGAGAAGCGTTAATTTTAGGCAGCATTATAGTGTTTATTCTCTGAATTGGTCTGTAACCAACCACCTGCAGGTACTGCAGTCCAGAAAGTGCATGAGGTTGAAATGACAAAGGAGTGCAGAGAGAAACTAATCATGGTGGTATAAAAGCAATTCCTATAATTTCAGGATAAAAAGTTATATGAGCAAGTTAAAAATATCTGTGTAGAAAAGAGGCATCACATTGAGATCAGTTTACGACTTCATTTACACCATTGGCACCCCATCACTGGTGTCAGCTTTCTGGGATTTGTACCATTGCCAGGAGAACGCACTGTTCCACACATGTGTTGAACAGCTGGTTGTGAGGTCCCTCGATGGCAACAGTGGCCTGTTCCTGGCCCTGGGGTTCACAGCTGGACCACACAGAGACCCGTGAAGCTCTGTGTGCCTATCAGCCTTCACCCCTCAGGGCTGCCTGCTTGTTACTGTCTGGACCAATGGTTTTGCCAGATCCATCACTCCTCAAAGTGCTCTAAGTCCAGGCACTCCACTTCTTGTGTGGTTGGTTCTGGCTGTTAGCCAACAACATAGATATCTTTACACCAGAGGCTGCCAGTTAAGCACCACGGGGTTCTTTTTTGAGTTGACCAATCTAGCCACCCACATGCCAAGAGACCCACTTGTGATGTGCTTTTCTACCTCATTTTCCTTAGTCCTAACCCTATTTGTCTGCAATGTCCTTTTCCTGTCATCAGCCAGACTCCCCTGGTGACACCTACCACTACACCCCCTTGTCCAATGAGCTGCTCAGCCTGGATTTCTTTCAAACCACCTTACACAGTGTTGCTTGAAAAGGTGACACTGATATCACCAGAGACAGGTTTCTACTGTGAAATTCTGACATTCAAATGAGTTCAAAACTTCTTTCTCTGCTGCTGTCTCAGTGACTGTGCAAGTTGTGACTGAAGCAGTAATTGACAGGTTTTGGCAAGTGCAGCTTTTAAGTAACTGTTGAGGATGCTGATGCCCAGAATAACTATATAAAGCAGTAAATATAAAATAGTTTAAAGAGGAATTGAATGAGTCACACTTATCTTTTATATGAAGAGATAAAAAATGTCCATTTTTGCAGACTTTTTCCATCTTACAGACAGGGAACATACAGATCCTTGCATGTCACATTCTGCCATCAGTTAGTAGGGAAATCAGCTGTCTTCAGTGGGGATATGTGGGTATAACTGAGGGCAGTATTTAGGCCTATATCTCCAATCTCACTGAAGAACGTGTTAATTTAAAAATAAAACAAGGCTCTGGGAACTTTCAGGATCCTATTAATTAATTTCAAAAGTTCCATTAGTTTGATGGGAGAAAGGCCATACACTATAATCATCTGCCAGCTGGTGACTCGTGATTGTGAAGTAGATTTAGGGACACAATCTCAGCCTCTGGCTCCTTTGCTTTACTGAGCAACCAGAGTCTAAAATGGCCTCCAAAGACCCCCACACATATTGGCTTGGATGTTCTCCACCAGTTTCCCACTTGTGTCCTCACCTCTCAATGGAAAGGGCACACGAGATCTCCCTGGTGGGTACTCCAGCACTGGGTCAGCATGGCAAAACACATCTTTTAGGACAGCCCATAGGCTGCCGTAAAGTAGGTCACGCTGGTTTGGCTCCAGGAAAGGTCAATCCTGGGGAAAGAGGACAACAAGTTCTTCTGTGTGTGCTCAGCTGCCCAGACCACTGCCTTCATTTGGCTGGAGACTCAATCCCACATGGATGTCTTCCAGAGTGGGACCCTGAGAATAGCATTGCTGGCTGTGAGGTTTGTCATGTCCCACTGGCTCCCAGATGCTATTTGCTCAGTGTACAAATAAAACCCTGTCTTCCTTCTGTCCTGGCCTTGAAGACTCAAGTGAATTTGACAGGCAGTCTGGGTTCTTTTTTCTTTGCACTGGTAATGATATGTGAAAGTGGAAATTCAAAAGCTTCCACAGAAATGCTGTCTTGCATATTTTACTTTTCTCCTTTACTTAAAGCAATAGCCAAACATGGGAGTTTACTGAGAAGCTGACTGTACACTGGGAGTTACCAGCACCAAGGGCCAGGACTTTGTAGATGCATGAACAAGAGAAGACAGAGCTGTGGCTGATGCTGCTCCCAGTCCTACTCCTTTTGAAACCAATAGCCAAACTACTGCCATGCCAGGACCAGCACTGAGAGAAGAGTGGGACAGTTGGGATAGGGAGCTGAGATGAACTGACACTGGTGGTAGGATATGAGACATGAAGCAGCAAAGGGTAGAAGCAGAAAAGGACAGGGTCTGCTCATGGCTGTAGAGGAGGAAGGGGTGTCCTGCAGTTGTGTAGAATGTTAGAATCATAGAACCATAGAATAGTTTGTGTTGGCAAGGACCTTTAAAAGTCATCCAGTCCAACCCTCCTGCAATGAGCAGGGACATGTTCAACTAGATGTAGTTGCTCAGAGCCCCGTCCAGCCTGATGTTGAATGTTTCTGGGGATGGGACATCTACCGCCTCTCTGGGGAACCTGTTTCAGTGTTTCACCACCCTCATCACAAAATATTTCTTCCTTCTATCTAATCTAAACCTACTCTCTATCAGTATAAAACCATTACCCCTTGTCCTATCACTACAGCCCCTACTAAAAAGTCTGTCCCATCTTTCTTATAAGCCCCCTTTAAGTACTGGAAGGCTGCTCTAAGTTCTCCCCAGAGCCTTCTCTTCTCCAGGCTGAACAACCCCAACTCTCTAAGCCTGTCCTCACAGGAGAGGTGTTCCAGCCCTCTGATCATTTTTGTGGCCCTCCTCTGGACCCACTCCAACAGGTCCATGTCTTTCCTGTACAGAGGACTCCAGAGCTGGACACAGTACTCCAGGTGGGGTCTTACCAGAGCAGAGTAGAGGGGCAGAATCACCTCCCTTGACCTGCTGGCCACACTTCTTTTGATGCAGCCCAGGATACAGGTGGCTTTCTAGGCAGTGAGCGCACATTGCTGGGTCACATCCAGCCTTCCATCCACCAGTACCCCCAAGTCCTTCTCTGCAGGGCTGCTCTCACTCCCTTCATTGCCAGACTGTATTGATACTGGAGGCTGCCCTGACCCAGGTGCAGGACCTTGCACTTGGCCTTGTTGAACCTCGTGAGGGTCACATAAGCCCAATTCTCCAGCTTGTCGAGGTCCTTCTGAATGGCATCCTGTCCCTCAGGCACGTCAGCCACACCAAATGGCTTGGTGTCACCTGCAAACTTGCTGAGGGTGCACTCGATCCCACTATGTCATTGATGAAGATATTAAACAGTCCTGGTCCCATTATGGACCCCTGACAGACACCACTTGTACCTGATCTCCATCTGGACATTGAGCTGTTGACCACTACCCTCTGGATGTGACCATCCAACCAACTCCTCATCCACCAAACAGTTCATCCATCAAATCCATCTCTTTCCAATTTAGAGAGAAGGATGTTGTGGGTGACCATGCCAAAGGCCTTACAGAAGTCCACATAGATGGCATCCATAGCTCTTCCCTTGTCCACTAATGTAGTCACTCTATCATAGAAGGCCACTGGTTGGTCAGGCAGGACTTACCCTTGGTGAAGCCATGTTGGTTGTCTTGAATCACCTTGTGTCCTCCATGTGCCTTAGCATAGCTTCTAGGAGGATCTGTTCCATGATCTTCCCAGGCACAGAGGTGAGGCTGACAGTATGGTAGTTCACAGGGTCCTCCTTTCTACCCTTTTTAAAAATGAGTGCAATGTTTCCCTTTTTCCAGTCACCAGGGACTTCACCTGACTGCCATGACTTTTCAAATAATGTGGAGAGTGGCTTGGCAACTACATCAGCCAATTCCTTCGGGACTCTGGGATGCATCTATCAGGTCCCATAGATTTATGTATGTTCAGGTTCCTCAGGTGGTCACGAACCTGATCTTCTCTTACTGTGTGAGGGACTTTGGTCCCTCAGTCCCTGTCTTGCAGTCCATCCACTCAAGAGGTGTGGCAAGAGAGGTTGTTAGTGAAGACTGAGGCAAAAAAGTTGTTGAATACCTCAGCTTTCTCCTCATCTGTTGTTACCAGTTTGCCAGTCGTGTTCATCACTGGGGGTATGCTTTCTTTGACCTGCTTTTTCTGGCTGACATACCTATAGAAGCCTTTCTTATTATTCTTTGCATGCCTTGCCAGGTTCAGCTCCAGCTACACCTTGGCCTTCCTGACCCCATCCCTATGCAACCAGGCAGCATCCCTATACTCTTCCCAGGATATCTGTTCCTGCTTCCACTGCCTGTGCATTCTTGCCCTTTAGTTTGACCAGCAGGTCTCGACTCAGCCATGCCAGTTCCTTTCCTGATTCCTTACACCTGGGAGGTGAGAGTTCTTGTGCTCTATGGAAAATGTCCTTAAAGATCTGCCAGGTCAGTTCTGCTCCCTTGTCCCTGAAGGCAGTTTCCCAGGGGGTCCTATTGACTAACTTCTTGAACAGCTGGAAGTTTGCTTTCCTAAAATTCAGGGTCCTGACTTTACTCTTCACCTGACCCCTATGCCTAAGGACTGCAAACTCCACCAGTGCATGATCACTGCAGCCCATGCTGCCTCCAGTCTTGATGTCACCAATTAGCTCACTCGTGTTGGTGACCATCAGGTCCAGTATCGCATCCCCTGTGGTAGGGTTGTCTATTGCCTGGCTTAAGAAGTTATCCTTGATGCATTCCAGGAGTCTCCTGGATTTCCTACAGCTCACCATGCTACTTCTCCAGTAGATGTCAGGGTGGTTGAAGTCCCCCAGCGGTATGAGAGCCTGCGAGCGCGATGCCTTCTGTAGCTGGAGTAAGAAGTCTTTATCAATAGGCTCCCCTTGATCAGGCGGCCTGTAGTAGACACAAACCACAAGGTTGCCTTTGTTGCCTCAGTCTCTAATTCTTACCCATAAGCTTTCAACCTGCTCATGCCTATTCTTCAGAGACAGCACTTCACAATCTATCCATTTCTTCACATAGAGGGCAGCCCCTCCACCCCTCCTTCCTCACTTTTCCCTTCTGAACAGCCTGTAGCCATCAATAGCCGCACTCCAGTCATGGGATTCATCCCACCAGGTTTCAGTAGTGGCAGCCAGGTCATAGCTTTCTAGCAGCACGGTGGCTTCCAGTGACTCCTGTTTGTTGCCTATTGCTGCATGCATTGTTGTAGAGGCACTTCAGCTGGGCTGTCACCTGTGTCACCTTTTTAGAGGAACACACCTTAATTCCTTTGAGGTATTTCTCTGGTGTTCCCCTGTTGGCTCCTATTACCTCAGGAGGCCCTGGCTCATCTCCATAAGACTATTTTTTCTAAAACAGGGCATCTTTACCTAAGCAGCACCATTATGTATGATATATCAGACACATCTTGGCAAATCTTTGGAATTAAGAGGTTAAGATGAGTTGTACCCTTAAAAATTAGGAATAGCTTAAACATATCTCAGCTTTCCAAACAAAGAGGATTTCTGGCTGCCAGCCATGAACTAGCAACATTTACCTCTAGATTCAGGAGTTTTCCAGTCACCAGCTATGGAGTGCCCACTTAGTTTAATGAGTTATACAGAGGGCACAGAGCCAGTTCAGCGACATGCCACCAACGCATAATAAATAAAATAAAAAAATAATAAAATAAAAATATTTTCTTCACATTTATTTTAAAATACCTGCTTAATCAATAACAGTGAACATAGTGAGTACCTAAGGAATTACATTGGAGTCCATTCATTTTAATGCTTGTCAGCTAACTCTGAAACAATATCACCAAAGCCAATTCATCAAGTATATGGGTATACCTCACTTAGGCAGCTTGATAAGAGAATGACCAGGACAGAAAGAGGTGCACCAATTTCATTAAGTAAGACCCATTAAATAATGAAGATACCTGCCGTACTGCCCTTCTCTTGCAGACTTCAGAGGAGGTATGTCACTGCCTTCCAAGATAACGCTGCCCCAATAAAATCAATATGTCCTTGTCTCCTACATCAGGGATCAGTATCTAGGCACTTCAAGTTATAAGTCTTCCCTGAGATCAGTGAAGGTACAAGGACATTGGATTGAGGAGAATCAGTCCCCCAAAATGGTTTCAGTTGTAGCAAACATAAAGGAAATCCTAGTGTGGAAAGAACAATTCAAAGAGATTTCAGCTTACCCCCATCTGGACCAAGTCCATCGCTTTTCCCCATGTTTGTGCCATTCCCCTGCCCAGAAATTCCTCAGAGCCACAAGCTGAGCATCAGAGTTAGAATTGATTAGCACAGAGGACAAGGGGCTCCTGAACAAGATAATTAGCTCCAGCTGGCTCTGACCAAAGCCTCTTAAAAGTATAGTTCCCCACATCTTCCTTCTTCAACCATGACTAACAGTAATAATTAATAGGAAACCTTATGGGCAATGCCTCATTTCAGATACTTACCAGCCATGTCCACCTGATTTGTGTTGTGCCCTGCACTGTTGCATTGGTTTGCAATGGTGAGGTGCTGGGTGCCATCACCTACTCTGCCATTGTGGCTGCTTGCCCAAGGCCTTCCAAATACCCCTTCCCTTTTGGGGTATGGACTTGCTACTAAGTTTGGTGTGATGTATTTCCCTTGGGGTGATAAATTCATGTTGCCTAGCAGCATACCTCTTGTGATACTACTGCCAGCTGCAAACCTTGCTTCCCATTCTAGAGACTGGCAGAACGATTTTGAAAAGTGGAGAGAAATACTGGCTTCTCAGCATATACTTTGAGGCTTTTAATGTCACCTTATATACTTGCTAGTTCCCATGGACTCTCACATGAGTTTCAAAGCATGCCAGCATTCCAGCTTTGGGTGCTCAGTGGGACAAAACGCTAGCACATGACATCCATGCTTCATTACTTACATCCAGGCAATGCTGTATGCAGACTAGACTCCAGCTCCACAGCCTGGTGTGGTCCATTGGAGAGCCCTGGGGGTGGGAGTCCCATCCTTCCCAGGGTTGAAGTCATTGCAGAGCTCCCCCAAAGGCTTCCCTGTGCCCTGAATTCACCTCGTCCCCTAAGCACTGCTGGGTGCTTAGCAGGATTTCTTCCCTCCCGAACAGAGCTGAGAGCCATAACCAGAAAGTATAGGGAAAGTTCCTGCTGTGTTCAGCTAAATTAGAAAATTAAAGTACAGAAGGCCAAGGAATTTCTTGATTACTCGGTTAATTCAAAGGTCTGTGTATTTGGGGATATTCTTATCCTGAATAAATGTAGCGTATTTTTAAACATTCTCTTTCCTTTATACCTTTAAGCAAACAGCATCTATACTGTTCAGACACCCTGTTGTTTAAGAAATTCTCCTGTGTTACTGGGGACACAGGAGTTATTAAGGAAAGACAATTGTCCCTTTTAACTATCATTGCTAATCAGGCAAGAGAAAGCTCCATCCCTCCGTTGATTTAGATTGGTCCCTTAGTTTCAGTATTATTAATTACACGACTTATTGTACACCAGTTTAGTGGCAGCTCTTTCTCCCTGATTCTTTTGAGTTAACTCTTTCATTTGCAAATTCCCACTGGAGATCTGAAGTCAAGTCACTGACTTTGAATGCAAACAGTCACCATGGGCAGTTTCTGCAAACCAGAATAAACTTGTTAAAAGGAACTAGTCACTTTGTTTTGATCTGCTTGTGCATCTTTTCCCTGAAAGGATATCAGAAGACACTTAAGATTTCACTTACATAATAACGCCCAATGCTAGTGTTCTGACTTGTGCATATTGCACGGAAAATAAAAGGGTTAATTTAGTCCTCTAATCTATTGTTATAAGCCTAATTATTTTACATGTCTTCATTTCATTAATGAATTGCTGCTTTTTGCATGCATCTCCTTCCCCATTGCTTTTGTTTAAACCTCCTGGTGGGAAGGGATAGATTAATTTTGTTGTGCCTTAATGAAACTCTATGCTACATTAGATTTAACCATTTGGCATGCACTGCCAACATCACCATTATGCATAATGAATTACTTTTTGTGAGTCCCAAACTAACACAGACTTTCGATGTTCCTCTGTAGATATTGCAACAACACAGCTGGCAGACATACCAAGTTCAATCATTACCTTGAACTTACATGGAAACCTAGAGCTTGACACAGAGCTTTTGGAAATTTTTCGTGAAGAAATGGGAAGCTGACTTAAAAAATGCAAATATTTTCAAGAGAAGATGTGGAAAGCTCATTAAGCTTTGCTATTATCTACCATTAAGTCTGTTTGATATGCATATGCATGTGAGTGGATGTGTATGCTGGGTCTGCACCCATAAGCAGAATGCCCAACAAGGCAGTGTGTGCTTCGCACCGGGACCAGTGGACCTTCCCGCCCTCTGTGCACCTTACCTGTGTGTACACAGATTAACATCTCTTTCAGTTGCTGAAGCTTCTAACATGTGAACTCTTTGCCTCAGCAGTCAATCTGATGACCCTGACAGGATTTCTCTTGCCCAGCTTGCTGCCAGTGAAGTGACATAGGGAAATAATTGCTTAAACATGCATACCAAGCTCCCTTCTCCCAGGTCCAGTGCCCTGTCACCTTTGGTTTCTTTGTTTGCTGTGCATCAGAGGTGCTCAGCCTGTTCATCATCAGGGCTCCATATGCAGTTCTTCAAGAGTCAGACACTCGGTGGCTCTTTTCACCACTCTTCCACTCACCTGGCTACACCTGAGGACATGGGGGTCCCAAGTGTGACCTGGGAGCAGGTCCCTTTCCCAGCAGCATGACAGTTGAGTTATCCAAGGAGAGGAGAACTAAATGTGGTCCCATGCACCTACTCCTGTGCTTTGTGCCAGGTTCAGTTAATGCCTGGCCTTTGCAGCTCAACCTCCATCACAACCACATCTGCCATCCCATCCATCTGGGACATCTCACTGTCAGGACAGTTACAGAAGTTGTTTGTCAGGGAGTAACAGAAGTTGTCTGAACCAAGAGACAAAACTGACATACCCCAGCATGTGTCTGTTAATTACTAATTGGCAGATGTGTGCTGAGGAGCCTCTGCTGGTGACACCTGCCTCGCTGTCTTGTCCACCTCCACCACCATCCACCTTCAGCCTCCATGTCCCCAGCTCTGAGCACTCAGTTATGTGTCCCCTCTGAGTTCTGCTCACCACCCTGTCCTTGCTGGACAGAACAAAGTTAACCCTGAAGCAACACTGAACCTTCAGGTAGAGAGCAGCAACTATGTGGGGACTATTTTATTGGCTATATTCTCATTTAACTCATGAAGAGCTTAACGTGCCTGTGAGAGGAGTTCACATGCCTGAGCAAGATAAGCAACGTTTGGACCAGTGTTTCTGCAACTGATTGAATGTAGGAATGATAACAATGCATTTATAATACAAAGATATTTTCTTTTCTCCTGGTAACAGGAGCTGCTTTCAGATTCAGCTCAGTGATGGTTGTGTCAAACTACCTTTTTATTTTTTTAACTTAAAATCCTCCTAGAAGTTCTGCATCTGCAGAAAACCATCTCTGTTATGACAGGGTTTAGTTAGTTGGATCTAACTTTGAAGCTGACCCTGCTCTGAGCAAAGCCATGGAGGTTTCCAAAGGGTCCTTGCAGTTATGCAGCTGCTGTGACCTCCAGGGACAATATCCAGTAGATTTTCTCCAAACTTCTGACCCAAACCTATAGAGGTGGTTTCCATGTACACATAAAGGCAGTTTTTACTTCATAAAACAGCTGGAGGAAGGACTTACTCCTTTAACTTCTCTGTCCTAGCAGAGTGATTAGTTCTTTCCCCAAGACCCAGTTATAATTTCCACTTCCACCTTAGAGGATTCATTCCCTTCTGAGAACTGAGCCTTACCTACCACAGCCTAGGCTCTTTTTGGCCACAGGTTAAGGAGAGGAGGTTACCATAACGAACACTTACAGGGAAGGCATGGTCTGTAACAAGAACCCCTTGCATTCTTATTCCTCTTCTACCACTATTTACTTATTTTATGTGGCCAGTGCATAAAATGCATAAACAATCTTTAGAGGAGGACTGGGTATCAACCTTCCCCCTTGCTCCCCAACTTTTACCTGTTTTGGGTTTGTGTGGTGGTGTCGTGGTTTAACCCCAGCCAGCAACTAAGCACCACGCAGCCGCTCACTCACTCCCCCCCCCATCCAGTGGGAGGGGGGAGAAAATCAGGAAAAGAAGTAAAACTCCTGGGTTGAGATAAGAACGATTTAATAGAACAGAAAAGAAGAAACTAATAATGATAATGATAACACTAATAAAATGACAACAGTAGTAATAAAGGATTGGAATGTACAAACCATGTGCAGTGCAATTGCTCACCACCCGCCGACCGACACCCAGCCAGTCCCCGAGCGGCGATTCCCTGCCCCCACTTCCCAGTTCCTAAACTAGATGGGATGTCCCATGGTATGGAATACACTGTTGGCCAGTTTGGGTCAGGTGCCCTGGCTGGGCATGAGAAGCTGAAAAATCCTTGACTATAGTCTAAACACTACTGAGCAACAACTGAAAACATCAGTGTTATCAACATTCTTCACATACTGAACTCAAAACATAGCACTGTACCAGCTACTAGGAAGACAGCTAACTACATCCCAGCTGAAACCAGGACAGGTGGGGTTTTGGTAGCAGGGGAGGGGCTGCAGGGGTGGCTCCTGTGAGAAGCTGCTAGAAGCTTCCCCGGATCCAAGTCAGACCAAGGCCGAGCCCATCAGTGACAGTGGCAGCACCTCTGGGAGAACAAATTTAAGAAGGGGAATCTGCAGGGTGGGAGGAGAATGGAATGTGAGAGAAACCCCTCTGCAGACAGCAAGGTCAGTGAGGAAGGAGAGGAGGAGAAGCGGGGGAGGAGGGGATGCCCCTGCAGCCCGTGGTGAGACGTCAGGCTGTCCCCCCCAGCCCATGGAGGGGAGCGGGAGAGCAGATGCCCACCTGCAGCCTGGGGAGGACCCCACGCCGGAGCACGGGAAAGCCCCCAAAAATGGCCGTGACTCCATGGGAAAGCCCGCGCTGGAGCAGTCTGTGACTGAAGGACTGCAGCCCATGGAAAGGACCCACGCTGGAGCAGTTTGTGAAGAAACTGCAGCCTGTGGGAAGGACCCACGCTGGAGAAGTTTGTGAAGGACTGTCTCCCATGGGAGGGACCCCAAGCTGGAGCAGGGGAAGGGTGAGGAGTCCTCCCGCTGAGGAGGAAGAAGCGGCAGAGACAACGTGTGATGAACTGACCACAACCCCCACTCCCCATCCCCCTGTGCTGCTGGGGGGAAGGAGGCAGAGAAAATTGGGAGTGGAGTTGAGCTGGGAAGGAGGGAGGGGTGGGGGAAAGGTGTTCTAAGGTTTGGTTTTACTTCTCAGTTTCCTTGGTTTGATTTGATTTTTAGTAAATTAAATTGATTTTTTTTTCTTCCCCAAGTTGAGTCTGTTTTTGCCTGTGACCATAACTGGTTAGTGATCCCTTCCCGTCCTTGTCTCAACCCACAAGCTTTTCATTATGTTTTCCCCTCCCCATCCCACCAATAGGGGGGAAGAGTGAGCAAGCAGCCTCATGGCGCTCTGTTGCTGGCTGGGCCTAAACCACGACACTGTGTCACTGGTCCTGCCTGTAGATCTTCACGACAGTTTGCTCCCCTTGTCCTGCCAGGTGTGCTGAGCCTCACCAGGGCTGCCTGCTTCTCCTCATGACCTGATGCAGACCGGGTGCCTCCTCCAGCTGCTGGATGCCTAAAACGAAGAAGGTTGTGTGTCAGCAAAGTCTTTCTTAAACATACAACTTCATATATTTTAATATATAAACACACATACATACACACTTATAAGCTTATGTGGTGTGTGTGTATATATATGTGTGAATGTGGCCATACGTAGCATTTCCAAAGTTTTTTCTTTGTAATGAGTGATGGTACACTTCTAATTGGGGGATATTTTTCTCCTTTCTAAGCAGATGTGTGCTGGTTCAGGCTTGCAGATGCCATCCATTGCTTCTGAACATGTGTGTGGAAGACAGCCTTTTTAATCTTCTCCTGTAATCAGCTCCCAGGAGCCCAGACTCTGAATTTGCAAGAGGTACAAGTATTGTACACTGAACCAGCACAGACACAGGACTCTGAAATGCTGCCTGTATCTTGTCTGTGCCAATATAGCTGTTATAAACATCAATGTGTGTGATAAGCTGAACAAGGTTCTCAGACAAAATCTGGCACTGGGCAAAACAAAGCATAGGGAAAGCCAGTTCTGTGAACCCTTTACTGATCAGTGCTTAGAACTTAGCAGTGAAAATTAGGAGCTATTAATCCTGCACATATTCCCTGCAATTTTTAATTACAGGCATTGAAACTAATGGGTACAGTGCAGGACTGCAAGCAGGGACACTGGCTATACAAAGAAATTTGCAGAGATATACTTCTGTTTGTTCAAATGTCCTTGAAAAATACATACGAAACTGCTAGGCAACACCAAGCAAGTCAAACATTTTCCTCAGCTGGCACAGTTTTCTTCTAAGATATCCTTCTTTGTTTGCCAATAGACAACATTAATGACAAGGAATGGACCTGAAGGAAATTAATGCACAAAAACTTCATTGAAGTTACATTAAGGGGTACATTGTAAAGTCTGATTTATTTTAGATCCATGAAAGCAAGGAAATTCATTGTCAAAGCTGAGTCCGTCAGCTGACACTCTCTATTTAACTCACACCAGACTACTCCGTAAGCCCTTCCCTCAGTGCCTTATGGTGCTCAGGCCCAAACAAGCACCTGCATGCTGCCTTCACTGATCTGAAGGGAGGTCTGCCAACCTTTCTGCAGCTCCATGTGTGGCATCTGGTGCAAATGACTTAAGAAGATAACTCATGTATTTGCAGAAACTTCTTACCATTTACTGTATTTTTTTTTCTTTTTTTACCTTCAACTTTAAGAAATAGTTGGTGCCAGCTGAAGAACAGTGAAAGACATGAATTTCTGTGACCCCAGTGCCAGCAGAAAGGCTTGACAGGTTGTCCTCCTTAGCACCCCTCATCCTGAAAATGTGCAGAGGAAAGTGGTGAGCATCCAGTAAGTGCAGACTGGCTGTGTAGATGCACTAGGACAAGGAGATTTGGGTGAAAGATGCTGGTTTAACAGCCCTGCTGAATAGAATCATAGAATCATAGAATCTCTTACTTTGGAAAAGACCTTTAAGACCATCAAGTCCAACCATTAACCCAGTACCACCATGCCCACTAAACTAAACCCTGTCCTGAAGTGCCACATCTATGTGGTTTTTGAACATCTTCAGGGATGGTGACTCCACCACTTCCCTGGGCAGCCTGTTCCAATGCCTGACAAAATGAAGTTGTCTGTCTAAATACAGAGATGAAGAGGTTTTACTCCAAGTTAGGGACTATTCCTCTGGTGAAAAAAACAATAGTTTAATTTCCAAGGCCCATGCAGTTCTGCTACATCCTATGGGAGTAATAGACTTGGAGCCTTCAGAAACACTGTAGATACCACAGGAGGAGCACCTAGATGGTTATGTAGCACACAGAGCAGTCCTTAGAGACCCACAGAGCAACTGGTGCATCCTAGAGGTAAATCAACTGTGGTGGAGCTGTGTGTAATGTTGGGTGCCAGGATACCTTGGTTATATTCTCAGTCTAGGGATTAGATTTGGGGTTGCAGATCATGTAATTGGGAATTTCGGTTTGGCATGCAGAGGGAATTGACTTAGATATGTCACTTTAGAGACCTGGGTTCTCTTCCCTGGCAGAAAAATGTAAAGCCTAGCTCAGTAATGACAGTGGTGCCTTGTGGAAATATTAGCAACAGTATTTGGAAGAGATACTCTCAGAAATTCTGGCTTTCAGACCAATACTACTTTCCTTTGGTTACAGGGTATCTTAAACAACAAAGTTTTCCTCTCACATTTCACCTTATTTACAACAGGCACGGGAGGAGGTGTGACATTTGGCTATCCATGAAGTTAAGGACTTGCACTGTAGGAGATGAAATGCAAAAAGTAGCTTACTGTCTTGAGGTGTGGTTGTCAGTTTATGGATTTTAGACCCCCCTACAGCATTCATATCACTCAGGTCAACATTTTGAATGGTGCAGTGCCTGCTGTGAAGCAGCAAAGCCCACGGTCAGGCCTGTGAGGAGGTTTTAGAGGGGCTGACTCTTTGTCTGCCTCACTGGTTTCTACAAAACAGGACCAGGAAGATTCACTGTGAGGTCCCATATTTCTGGTCAGATGCTTGTCACTGAGCATCAGCTCTTACATTTTTGCAAAGACGTGAAGTGATAGCTGCCGCCAACAGGGGTAATCCCAATGAGTGCTGGTAGGAAGCAATCCCAGGGAAAGGACTCTTGCAGATCTCACACAGAGCACAGAGACCTTTTGCAACAGCACTACTTAATTGTCAGCATCTAGACGGACAGATGGGCACAATCTGGTGCCCAGGCAGTACAGGGCCCCTGAGCCAGCTTCCCGAACCATACCACCTCTCAGCTTCATCATGCGCCCCAATGTCAGTGTGCAGGTTAGCTGGAGAGAGCATGTCTGCCTCGTTAAAGCAGGCTCGTTTCAGTCACTGCATTACCCACAGAGTCTGACTGACCCCAGGCTGTTTCTCTCTCAGCCCCAGACCTGCCATTTCCCTTCTGCTGTATCTCAATCACCCCAAACTTATTATTGCACAGAACTGTGACCACCACCATGTCTGGCTTCAAACAGAAGCCAGTAACGAGTGGAATGAATACACTCTATCTAGCTGTTTCCGTCAGGCTGCTAATAATGTACAAACTGATATTGAACTAAAGTTTCAATGGCTAAAGATAGTTGACAGTGAAATGCAGATGGTGAATAACCAGTGTTGAAGGGACATTTGCCCCTTGTTCTAAGGTGCTTTAAGGATTGTCATCATCCCAAATAGTTAGATTAAGGGAGACCTCTGAGCTTTGATCTTGGTGTTATGCAAACCAGGGGTAGCTTTATTTCATTTCTCCAGCATCACCTTTTTTAAACTCATGCTGACTGTTCTGGAAACAGGAAATAAAAGTTTTTATTTGAATTTTACACAAGTTGACTTGAGTTAGCATGACTTTTACACAGCTGATTAAAATCAAGCTATTCCTCCTGCCAACAAACGTGGAAAGTCTAAAAGCAGGAGATTAGGACACATTAAAAGTGCTCTGGTCTTCTAAATGCATGTAGTAAGTGAAGGAGGTAGTCAGTCCCTCTTGCCTTCCCTGCCTCTGAGATGTGTTACCCCTGCCTCTCTTGCACCAGATTTCGCAATCAAATTGTTGAGAAGTGTGTCAGACTGGCCTGCTGACTGAGTGGAGACCCAGTTACCAAAATAAAAACACATGAGTTTTCCTGTCAATGTGCTCTCCTGGGTAAAAAGTGGTCAGTCTTACACAGGTGCAGCACAGTTACAGTAGGGGCCTTAGGATTTTTGCAGTAGCTGAAACCAAGGACCACGAAAGCATCCTGGCCACATCCAAAAGTATAAGATTCAGAGCTGCCCAACTCCCAGAACCTTGCTCAGACCACCGAGCTACAACACCGTCTTTACGTTTTCTAATTTAAGAGCAGGAACAGTTTTTTAAAGATCATCTATGCTTGTATTTTAAAGACATGGAAGATTTTTCTTGTGGTGTAATATTCCTCTTAACTAGCATAAAATTTAGCTGAGGGCCAGAATAAATCTCTTTCAAAAACCTACAAACATTGACATTTATTTATCCAGCAGACCATAGCCAGATCCATGGTTTTATATTCACACAGGTCAACTGTGTAAATACAGTAGATAATTCTTAAAACTCATATAAAGCACTCAACAGACTGCAATGCTTCTTTTTTACCAATGTTTGGTGCACGAGTGCAAAAGATGCTAGGAAGTAGTTCCAAGAATGAAAAAAGAAAGTCCTGGAAGTGAACTAGTACCATTGCCATAACAGGGGTACAAGCCCTGTGTGGAAGGGGCAATCTCCGCTAACAGGCCTGGGCTTTCTCCATTAGCTTTGGTTCCATTCACAGGAATCAGCAACACATTTTCAGTATGGTCCTTCAGCGGCTGCTTCCACCCAAACAAATTAATTTTCATTTCACATTTCTACACAGTCCTTGAACATCTTCTTTTTTCAGGTTTTGATCAGGCTGTAATTGTCCAGCGAGAGAGGACCTACTCTGGAGAGACCCCTCCCAGCTCCAAACTGGGAGTAGGAACTGTGAGCACTCAGCTCAGTCCAAAATACTGCGTTCCGTAAGCTTTCGGTCCAATGCTTAATGGAAACATGAGAAATCACTGTTGTGTGCTTTACTGCCTCTTTGCATTTGGGTCTAACTTGACTCCCACCAAAGTCAATGTGATTTAGAAGTTAATTTCAGTTGGATCCTTCCTGAATCTTTCCTGGTCTTTTCTGGGACAAGATGCAGAAACACTGAAAAAAAGTCCTACACAACAGACATGAAGATGTGAAGGAAAAGAAGAAAAAGCACCCTGGCACACTTTGCTCCAGGTCCTAGACATTCCCATGTGCTCCTTGGGCCTCTCCATCATTTGCTTATTCTGACGTGACCCTGAACAGCTGAGTAAGCAGTACTACAACCAGCACTCTTCACACACACAAAATTTTGATGCAGGAGCTGGTGTACACCTGTTGCTAACAGCCGCTTACAGTGGGAAAGAGTGGTAACAAAATGAAACCTTGAGCCAATTCTTTGGTCATTGATGGCATTCAGTGCCACACAAATTGGCATTTTGTATAGATGTTAACCAAAATGCGTCCCTTTGTCAACTGTGTTATTGCAGATACTCTTCAGGGAACTGTAGTGGTCCCTGTAGGCTCTCATGACTTCCCAGCCACCACAGAAATCACAGCAGGCGAAAAGGTGAGGAAGAAATTATTTTGCCCTCATGCCTTCTGTATTTCTTCTGTGTTTCTTGGAACCATCTCATTGCTGTTCTTCATCAATGCTGTGATGTTGATCTCTGATCCTGGCGCACCTGGGGTCAGCCAGTTTGAATATGTAACTGTATTTGTATCTGTATAACATATATGTATATTACATATTTATATTTATATTTATTTCTAAATAATACTATTTAAGATATGTCAATTTGAATTTTCTGAGATTGTTTTTTTACTAGGTGTGTGCTGGCAAGTCAAAGAACAAAAAATACCCCAACAAGCCCTCCGCATTCTAAACATAGAGAAAAAAATACTAAAAACAAATGAGGAATCAGCATTTTGTCAGAACTGAAATGTTTGCTAATAAACTGGACATTTTTTCCTGTAGCCCAAGTAACTCACTATTATTTTTTAAATTACTGGATTCTCTCTGTGACAAATATGCTTATTTTCTATATTTACTCTAAATGCATTATTGCAAGAAAGAAATTTCTGTGATTTCACTGCTGAATTACAGATACCAGAGTAGAGAAATTTGGGGTTGTATTTCTTTGCTCATGTAGATAGCTTTTAGACAGCCATTTTAAAGTTTTCTTGGCAAGAAATTGAATTTTCTAACACACCATTGTTATTTCAGAGTTGATGCAATGGTTGTCCCCTGATGAGTTCAACGTTTTGGAGTATCCCATCCAAGAAAAAATTTAGGAGCTTTGTATAATTACAGATTTCCTTAGTGTATTATAGTCATTGAGCTTCTATTTACTCTGTGCAGCATGTGAAGGGATTTGTATAAAGTTTATACAAGTTGCAATATTTTTAAAACATTGTATGAAATAGGTTCATATTAGCAACTATGTACGAACTATGAAGCCAACGATTAAAGCATATGTATGAGATTAAGAATGGAAATAGGTACGAGTCACAAGCTCTTCTGATGTGGAGAAGGACAGCAATCATTTAGATGAGACACCTCTTGGGTGGATCAAAAAAAATTCCCATTAGCTTTATTTTGGCACTGACCCAACTGACTTACAATATATTTTGTTCTCCTATGATTCTGTGGTTTAACTAATTCTGCTTCCATTCCATTGTAAGATAATTAAAAAAAATACACTCAAATTATTTCTCTGTCACTGCAGTGCAATGCCATTGATGCAAACCTTCACAGCTGAAAGGCAAATGGGACCCATTAACTTAATATTTAAATGGTTTTAGAAGTTTTATTAGACATTTTGAAGTTTTTGCTGTACTTACCCAGGAAGTTTTTATGTGGTCCCTCAGCTGAAGCACAGTACATACTAGAATAGCCTTTGATAACAACTGTATTGACTCAACCTTTCAAAATTAAGTTTTCTGTCTATCTGGTACGGCATGAAAAATGTTGGTTTACATAATAGATATTAGTCTTCATCCACATTTCCTGTATGAAAGTCAGACTTTTGGAGCAGTATCCTCATTTCTTTCTGTGCATTTTTAACATGGTTTCTTTTACCAGCTGGGACACAAAATAACTGTCATTGTCAGAAACTGCTTTTATTTTGCTTTCCAAAGCATAGCATAACAGTTACACAATTTCTGTCTCTTACCATCCAGTGAGAGCTTGTCCCAATTACCAGTAGTTTTATTGCTGACTTTGCCGGGTGCAGGACTGAACCCTTGGCGGGCAGTACTGCACATGTAGTTCATTGCTGCTGCATTTTGGCTTTGGCCTCGCTGAGGGGGGCTCCTCAGGAGGCAACCATATCGTTGTGATGTGGGACAGGTGTTACAGGCCATGGGGCTGCAGAGGCAGGGTGGTATCACCCATGATCCCAAAACTCGGCACTGCCATCCAAGCACTTGCTTTCCCATAGCCATGGGCAGGACTGCAACCGCAGCGCAACTGCACAACCTGCAGTGAGGGTCCTTACTGCAGAGCTGCTCTGTCGAAACTGCACAGCAGACGGTGATGGATTGCTGGGCAGCGATGCTGCTGGAGGAGGCTGTGCCCTTGCCGGACAGTCTGTATGGTTGGATGATGCTCAGAGGAGTCAGCAGTCAAGCCATGTGGGAAATGAGAAGTTAGAAGCGTAAGGACAGGCAGAGAGGTATTTTCAGACAGAACAGTGAAAAAAGGTGCAAAGAAAATGAGCAGAGGAAAGAGACCTCTTTTCAGCTGCGGCCTCAGCCAGCCAGTCTGTTGGAATGAGGCTTCTCCTGAGCCCCTGCAATACAGGATCAGGTTGTTTGGGTTGAACACGGTGCTTTTCACATTTTCAACCAATGCATTAACAGTGGTGGCATGACACAAGAAAGCTTGCAGCCTCACACGGCGTGATGCAGTGAAAGCAGCAGCAAATTCAATGGCACTGGGAGCCTAATTCCTGAGTTTTGGGAGGGGGACTGGTGGCATAGAGAGAAGTAATGCTCCAGTACCCCAGAGCCAGCTTTCATTCAGCTGGGAGGACCTGAGGCAGAGTCAGGCTATGAACTTGCAGGCAGCTGCAAAGCTATTAGCTTCTAAATTAAAATGGTGGGTGGCACCTTCGGGAGCAGACAGGTTATAGGGTGCAGGATGGGAGGAAGAGAAAGCTAGGAACAGAAGAAGAGAAAGAGTAAAGAGGAGACAGCAGAAGAGAGCTTCAGCAGCAGGAAAAAGGACACTATTCCTTAAAGACATGGGGTGGTGGCTGAAAGATACATAGATCATGTCCTTTTCCCAGAAACAGTATAATTTTACACGGAAACCGGTATGTAAAACCCTGTGGAGACGAAGCAGGGATCTGGTGAGTGCTGCAGCTTGTCAGAGTCAGCCCCAAGGGAGGGTGCAGTATCAACCACAGTTAGCTACTTGGACATATGTCCGCACTATGGAAGAAAAGGTCTTTTTACCATCAGACTCCTCTTCAGGTCAAATAACCTCATTTGAAATTACCTTTAGCAGCAAGTGCAGAGGCAGTTTAACACAGCATTGGCTAACCAGGACATCTTTCCTTCGTGTTACAGCCTCTCTAGGCTGACATAGGAACAGGAAAGAAATTCGGGGACCAGGTTTCTGGGGGATGTTCTCTGATCCTTCCTTTTCCTCTGTTGTATAATCCCTAAGTGAAGTGCTTTGGTATTTTCAGCTATAAATCCTTAAAACAGGGTCTATAGGAAATCTGCATAATCAGAGGACACGTTCCCTCTTCCACTCTTCAAAGTTACAAAAAAACCCCAAACAAACCTGGAAATTGTTTCACTGTGGAGAAACAGACACAATGAAGTAAATTACTTTTACAGCATCTTCTTAAACTGTTAAATTATTAACAAGAACAGAAATTGGAAAGTAGCACCTTTAAAAAAAAAGGCTTTGGTGTGTTAAAATAACAGGAACTATAATTTTCAGAGCTGTGTACAGTACAGTATGTACAGAAAAGTAATAGTTCTCGCCATTAATTTTTAAATCATTCTCCCTCCTTAGTCAAGGTGCTATTTTTCAGGCTGTATCCTTTGTATGGAAGCTATACTGTTGCCTGCTGTGCAAAAGAAAGAGGTGAGAAAAGAGAGAAGTAAAGTCAGTAGGGGCCAAATCATGCTCCAACAAAATTAACTGAAGTTTGTTCCATTGTCTTCAGTGGAAGAAAACCACTGAAACACAAAACCTAGTAATTTTACCTTCTGTAAAGGTTGAGAAAATCAAGCATGACACACGGTTTGGGCATGGGAGGCTGCTTGCTCATATGTCCGTATTCATGTAACAAATTTTCTTTCATTTAAAAAGAGTATTTCAAAACAATATCTACTAATCTTCTGATCATTTCCCCTTCTGTCTGTAATGGTATAGCCTGGTCAAAAGAGAAATGACATAGCAAGTTCCAGACAAAACCTACAGCTCCTGAATTCAAGGTCTCTGCAGTGATATGAGTGAGAAAAAAGTGTGTTTTACCAATGAGAAATATGCTGTGTAATGCTAAACCTTTAAGGACCTAGTTCTCAACAGAAAAAAACCTGTAAGTTACTTTTCAATTTTTTATCAAAAATGCTTATGGTTGAAAAGCACACATCTGAATACATTTGCAAAGTGGGAGACAGCAGGGGTCTTTTAATTGACTCTGGTGGCCTTTGTAGCAAGTATCAGACTAAAACCATAAAGTCCCAACCCCTAGAAAACTCCTCTGCCACACATATCTTTAAAAATACACAAGTCATCCCAGTGGCTTAGATGGCATCACTCTTACACCTGAAGCTCAGCTGGTTGTGACTGTGTCACAGCTTCTCCCACCTAGAGCTGCTGCAGAGGCACGGTTGAGGTGAGGACCAGCCAGTGCACCCTCCTCTTCTCCCAGTCCAGCCCTTTGCTGGCTGGGTTGTTGTCTCTGCAAAAGCACCATCCGCACATACCTCATGCTGGAGGTTTAAGCCAAGCAAGTTAGAGAGAGGCTACTGAGTCAACTAGCTTTGATGCTATAGTTAAAACCTGTCAACAAAAGAAGTTGACCCAGTTACATTTAAAAAGCATCAGTGCTAAGTAGACATTGCAGCAGCTGGTAGTGAAACTCTCAATGATTAGAAAGAATCAGGAAAAGTGAAAATAAGTAAGATTATAATTACAATATATCAACCAAACATTAAATGATCAAATTTTGCAAGTCAGTTGCAAAATCCAGGCAAAAGTGGTGACACACATTTGCAAACACTTCTGTAAACTGGAGTGATTATTTTTTCCCCTCAATTAGCATTCCTTACATAAGCAGACTCAAAGGATATTTGAATAACATATACAAGCCAGGCAAACCTCAGATAGGTAAGGTCATAAAATACATGCACAAGCAACAGCAGTAGCAGAAAAGTACTGATTGACACCACTGGTATTCAAGTGGCTTTTTGGCTTTAAATTAGAGAGAGGTGCAAAATTTAAATTTGTTAACCATGAATGCCTTTGATCATGAAGTGAACATCCCACACAAGAGGAATACTTAGAGCTGTGTCTCCTTAGCAGCCATTCCTCGGAGAGAGGGAATCTCCCCCATGCTTCAATAAACAACAAAGAGTCTGCATAAGTTTTGAAAAGCTTGTTTGAATATAGATCATAATTTGATTCTGCTTTGTCACTCGTAAAAGCATTTAGAAAGGCTAATATTATTATTCTATACATGTTCAGGCAACAAGTCCTGTAATTCCAGCAGAAATCTCTGGCAAGCATAGAGGGAGAGATTAACATGTTGTAGGATCCATGAAAATTCTATGGATAGTTGAGCAATCAGTCTCCAAATGAAGGTGTTTCTCAGATCAGAACAGTCAGAGCTGAATAAATCATGCTTGGTTTATTGGCATTGTCTCAGCACCCCACAGATTAAAGGAGAATCTAGTTTAATAGGACATGTGAACAAGATTGGACTTTTTTTTTTAAACTGATAAAATTGGATGTTTGCAAACTGGGTGTGATTAACCAGACTCGACTGTGCTTGACAAACATAACAGTATTTTAGGATTTTTAACGGTTCTTGAGGCTTTCAATGTATTTTTGATGGTCACTTATCTGTGGTGAAGTTCCACTGAAGGTGATGGCAACATCCTTGCAGAGCAGGAGTTTACCCCTAATCTGCTAACAATCTGGACCAAATGTAACTACCAAAAAAGTCAGTGGGGATGTCAGTGTGTACATCTAAGTTAGCTTCAGAATCACAGACCTTATAAACACAATAGCAAGCATGAACATCAACAAGCTTTGTCTGTGAGCAGAATACATTTGACAAGATCTCCTTAATGTAGGCAGGATATCCCTGGGTGGCAGTGTCTTCTTCACAGCCTCAATTTGTCCCTCTCAGAACTGCACCGTCTCTGCACAGGTGTTTGCATCTGTCCAGGAATGTCTGGGGCAAATACATCTTATGAAGGAAGATAAGAAGTTACTGAGTGGAGACCTGCTAAAGTTTTAAAGAACATCCAGCAGTGTAACAATCCGGAAATAAAAACCCCAAACTTTCCACAAGCGTCATACCTTCCGTTTAAGTTATGAGTCATGGTTCCTTGTCCACAGCACCAATAACCAAGTTATTTAAGAAGCCTGCTCCACCGATACTTGTATCTGAACTAGATAGTTTAATGGGCTATGTGTGGGAGACAGGTCCTCTTATCTCCAGAGTACAGACTGAATTCAACCCAGGTCAACTAGCTGACAGCATCTGAAAACACACTGAGAGCATAAGGTAGCATATGGCATATGAAACAGATGCCGACAATTTAATAGCAGTGCTGCGGTCAGTCTAAAGATGGAATATGAACACTTTTTAAGGGAGAAGTAATCTTTTCTTAGGCAAGCTGGTGGAATTGGATAAAGTGGGTGAGTTTCAGGGCCTACGATTCCTTCACCTGGTCTGACCAAGCAGTAACAAACTCCAAGCCAAAACAGGTCAGAGGCAAAGAGGCAGTGATTCAGTCTGAAAGAGGCACTGGTCCGACGTTCATCAAGTCATCCTCATTTCACATCCTCTCCTAAACATCCTCTGCGCTACAGATGCAAAACCTGTATTTCACTCTCTGCTCTTCAGAACCGTTATGTCTCTCTGCCTTGGCTAACAGCCAGCTTCTTGTCTCCTCTTAGTACCTTCTCCTATTTTATCCATTCCTCCACCTCTGGTCCTGTCCAGCAGACTCACATACCAGTGCTTCCTGGGTGAAAGAAGGGTGGGAGAAGACAGCACTGCCCATCCTGTTGCTTATTTTCACAAAGCATCTAGAGACTTCATCTCTGAGGCACTTTCCTTCCAGCCAGACGAGATGGAAAAGGGTCAATAAGTTGGGAAGTTACTGAGAAGGAAGAGAGGGACAGACCAGAGCAGGCCCCCAGACCACAAAAGACAGTCCTTAGGAAACTTTGCTAAAAAAATGCAATGCTTGATGTTTTTTCTTATCAAGTACTTTGCATTCATCTTGTCTAGCATTCATGGTAATTATTGTAGCACAGCTGAAGCTGCTGCCTGAAGAACTGGAGTTTGTCTCTTCCTTTTTTGCATTGCTGTCATATATGTAATAACTAGTAACAAGCCGTGCTACATGACCCTCTGACTAAGCATATCAAACACTTTATGGCTGTATTTTGGACTTCTCTTAAATGACATTTACAGAGGTTACACTGAACTGACTTAACTGGTGTAAACCTCTACACAGGCGCTGCACCTCATATCACATGTGTGCTGGTTTTGGCTGGGATAGAGTTAAGTTTCTTCATAGTAGCTTGTATGGGGCTATGTTTTGGATTTGTGCTGGAAACAGGGTTGGTAACACAGGGATGATTTAGTTACTGCTGAGCAGTGCTTACCTGGAGCCAAGGCCTTTTCTGCTTCTCACACCAGCAAGGAGGCTGGGGGGGGGGGGGGGGCGGGAGCACAAGAAGTTGGGAGGGGACACAGCTGGGACAGCTGACCTCAACTGACAAAAAGGATATTCCATACCATATGGCATCATGCTCAGCATATAAAGCTGGGGGAAGAAGAAGGAAGGGGGAGACATTCAGAGTGATGGCATTTGTCTTCCCAAGAAACCATCATGTGTGATGGAGCCCTGCTTTCCTGGAGATGGCTGAACACCTGCCTGCTGATGGGAAGTGGGGAATGAATTCCTTGTTTTGTTTTGCTTGCATAAGTGGCTTTTGTTTTACCTATTAAACTATCTTTATCTCACCCCACAAGTCTTCTCACTTTTACCCTTCTGATTCTCTCCCCCATCCCACTGTGAGGGAGGTGAGTGAGCAGCTGCGTGGTGCTTAGTTGCCAGCTGGAGTTAAACCACAACAATGTGCTCCCATTTAGGCTAGATATGAGATGAAATTAGGATATACTCTCACAAGCCTGCATGGAACAGTTTTAAGAACTGCCCTCCAGCTGTTTGTTACTCCCCTGCAGTGTAAGGACTATATCCCGAAGCTGAAGTAGGTGCTGAACTGAAACATACAGAGGGATACTCCACCAGCTGAACTGCTGTGTCTTAAAGACATTATTACTGATGTTGTTGTAAGGTTGTAGGTGGACAAAACTTGATACACGCATTGGTAAAATCTGAACTATTAATGTTTAGAAGCTCTCCACATACTCCAAGCCCAGCTAATGGTATTTAAATGTATTCTTCCTGGGTGGTGAGGGACAGCCTTGTGAACTGAACAGTCCTTTAGTACCGTTTTTCTCAGAGGCTGTATGTAGAATGGCATTATTCTGTAATGTCTTTCACACAAATTACATCGTCTTTAATTTGTTACACCTTCTTTGCCCTGAGGGTACTGGGAGATCCCCGTGTTGTGCTTTATTGCCACTCGAAAATCTTGAGGGCTCACATCCTGCCCTGGCTCCTAAGGGGCTGCAAGTCATCTAGCTGCCCCAGCTGGGACGTCTGCAAAGCCTGGCCCATTGCTTCTCTATGCCAGGGAGCTACATAGTCCCCTTGGAGAAGAGCAGCCCCTTGTCTCCCATCTGATTGTCTCAGGGAAACTGCAAGTGAATGGCTCAGTGAACCTCCAGAAGGAGCTCTCACAAGCCCAGTCTGCAAAACAGAAGGAAGGAGTCATGTCTGAAGTCCAGCTGCTCACTACACAGGCTGTTTGGCAGGGTTTGCAAGGAAGCTACCTGTTGTTCCAAGGAAAAGGATACCAGAGCATCTCTTTGTCGTTGGTCCTTGCTACAGTTGGAGATTTGAGGTACATCTGTAAAGCTTTTGTTCAGCTGGAGAGGCTGGGTGTAGACTGACAGTGTGCTATGGGATAGACTTCCATTTATTATGTTATAGAAGGATATGGACATGTGGAGGGTCCCAGATATATTTTGAGGAGGTGACTCTCACCACATTCTGAGTGTTGCTGGAACAGTTGAAGCCCCAAATTTAAATGTTACCTGAGAGTAAACAGCTCTCCATTTGCTCTTTCCTGACAGCAAGGAAATATATGGCAGGGGTGGCTGGATAGAGGTATAGTGAGATGGTTCTCATGGAAACCAGGTGAAAAAAATAGCATAGAAAATAGCTGAAGGGGACACTGGAGGAAATTGAATAATAGTGACAGGTAGATGCTAATTACCTATCAAAATTTAATTGAGATAAACAGCTGTTTTTCCACCACAGTTACTAGGAATGAGTCAGGAAAAGTATGAAGATGAACCAGGATGCAGAACAGCTTTTCTGACAGAGGCAAAGTGAGGCAGTGTTAGTGTTCCAGGTGCAGACAGCAAAACCAAAAGAGGGTGAACAGTCAGGCAAGCCGGGAAGACCAGAAGAGGGGAGGCAAGCTGGCACGCTGAAGAGGTCTGGGTACAGAGTCAACCGCGGAGAATATGGGGGACCAAAGGCAAAAAGACAAAGTAGCTGGAGAGGATGGGACACAAATAACACACCCCACAGACATAAAGGGAGCTGGTTAGTGCAGAAAGGTTTGATACAGTGAAAAGTAAACCATCTTAGGCCACTAAAGTCTTTGGAGCTTTAGACAATATCTGAAACCTGCCTGGGACAGTGCTTCCATTAAAGGTTATTTAGGGTAAGGAGCCCCTAACCTACCCTCTTTAAGATTTACATGCCCTCAGCACTTATCAGTAGTAGGAAATGCATGGTAAATACCGAGCGCTGAGTGAAGGAGGTCTCAGAGTGAACTCCAGAGCCTCTTGGAATGAGAGGTCGTGGGAGAAGGTGCAAGCCAAGCATGCCAGCTTGGAGAAATGGGGACCAGGGTGGAGGGGCTGGAAGGAGAGAGGCATACAGCAGGTCAGATATATCTTGAATAAGCCCACTTACATGTAAGCGAATCATACCCCTAGGCATGGCCTTAGCTATGAAGAGGCAGACTGGCAGCGCATTTGGCAGGGTGGGAATGGAAGATAGGCCTTGAAGACAACTCAAAGCTGGATACTGTTCAGAAGAAGCTTCTACCCATGTTTTAAGGGAGAAGCTTGCCAGTGCTCCTGAAGAGGGATGGGGCTGTGGTTAAAGCCACCACTGTTTTGAAACTTATGCTCAAGGTTCCTATTTTGGCTATTAGGTGCCTTCGAGCTCTTCACAATCACTCGAGGTTTATTTCTGATCTACCCAAGAGCGGATCTTCTCAGAGACAGACTGCTCAGACTCTGTTCCTCCAAGAGAAGAAGTCTGTTGGTGAGGTTAAGCCACAGAGGACTGGAATTGGCTTTGTTGGTGTAGCTCTGTTCCCCAGCAAAATAATTTATTCCAGCAAGGCCTTTTTGTGAAGGTCTAGCCACCTCTAAGCGAGAGCTTTTGCTGCCATAGCAATATCATTTCAAGAAACCACCTCCGTAACCCACTCAGTGATACCAGCCAGTGTCTAGGGTCAACTGGGGCTTGGGCAATATGTTTACCATGATTCTGGCTTCCCTGAGAGGGAGCAAAATGAAGGGGATGACAGCGTCCACATCTCTCTGGATGTCTGTAGCAGCTGCGGCAGTCTGTGGGTCTGTCCAGGTTTGCAGGCAGAGAAAAAGAAAGTTGGGACTGTGGGACTCTGCACGAGTACACCATATAGATGGGAAGACCAGATATCTCACATCCCTCTTTCTGTTCATTTATACCCAGGCAGAGCTAACCACAATACGTCCCCAAGTTATAAAATATTACTAAGGCAAAAGTGAATGGCATTTCTTGGCCGATGTAATTAGATTTCAGCAGCCTCAGCCCACAGGACAGTACTGTCTACTCTGCAGAATATTAAGTCCAGTAACTGGAATCAACAAACAACACTGGAAAAAGTCTTGCTTGAAATAATATATATTAATACTGTAGCATAATAAATAATAAATACTGTTAATACTGCTGTAAATAATATATCGTGCTAGATTTGTGTAATGAATAATACATAAATATGTAATCATCCCTTGAAATAATATAAAATTAGCAATTGTGAAGTGAAGTTAACCTATTAACATGCTTCAGGAGAAGAATCCTACAAGTTATTTAGAGTCTGAATCACTGCAGCACTGTAATAGCTTAGCTGAGAGTAACACCAGCAGCACCACGTGAGGATGCAAAGGAGCAGAGAGTTGCCTGTTGCCTCACAAAACAAATAGTAATGCACTTCTCAATTTTATGTTCAGGGCTAAAGGTCAGTTGATCTACTGGGTGTGCCATGTTTTTTTGTTTAAAAAAAGTTAATTTATTGCTGACTTAAGGCCTTGAGCAAGTTGTTTTCCAACAGCTAAGATGAAATAAAGCAACACAGGCAGCCAGCAGATTTAAGAGAATATAAAGATCATTCCTGTGATAGAGCAACACAGAAATACTCCAGGCTCCAGCAGGGAGTCATGTTTTGGCTTCGCTCCCAGAGTTCTTATAACACTTTTTATCTCCAAGTGCCTTACAAACCTGGGCCAATTAATATGCATACAGTCCCTTTGGGGTCAGCCTGCTTTATTGGCTCCAGTTTCCAGAGGGTGAAACTGGTAGGCAGATTTTGGGGGCAGATTGCTAAAGATTTCTACTCTGCTTTAGAGTGTGTTAGTATAAGCTAGTTAGCGATGCCATCATATCCATGGCCAGACTTCCTGAAGATTGGCACCAAAATGCTTTATGTTTTTCGGCAAGTTGTGCCTCACGATTCAGGGCTAAATGGCAGGGGAGCGCTAATGAGAATAGTCTCTGAGTGATTCATTCAAAACCACACTGAGACATTGGTTACTAGAAGAAAAGTATTTACACAGCTTAAAGCAACCATGGGTAGCTTTCAAAACTGACCTATGACTTTTCAAAGGCATTTGGGCTCTAAAAATTGCAGCTGTGTACCTATTTTCACAAGCATGTAAGCTAGGGAAGTAGCTAATTCCTATCCCTCAGGCACAGCTGTTAATTGTGGAAAGTACCTGTGAGAAGCTCAGCAGCTAACCTTCTGAAAATACCATTCGTCATCAAAAAGCTGAGTGTAAAACATGTGCTACTGTCTTAAAAGAGCAGTGGAGTCTGTGACTTCCAGCTCTCCTAAGCAACATGGGGAATGGAAGTCTCCAATATTTCTTTGAGATATTTACTTTGCAGCCATGGAAAGAAGCAATGCCCTTTAAAAAACGTGCAGGCAGTAATACGGTGACTTTAGAACTGTTATTTACTAAATCCCATAATGCTAGAACCAGGGAGCATTAGACAGAGATCAGTTTAAAGCAGATGAAAGAAAATATTTCTCTACACAGTGAGCAGTAGGATTTGTTGCTACCAGAGTTGACAGAGGTGGACAGCGCTGGAGTGCCCCGTGTGGGGCTGGGCAAATTAGAAGACAACAGATCCTTAAAGAGCTGCTAGAAGAGCTGTGCAGGGAGGTACCCTCCAGTGTCCCCACCACCACAGCTCTGGCTGCTGGGGCAGTGCGTGGAAATGTGCACACAAATACAGGTGTTGGCCAGGCAAGTCGTGGCCAGGCTCATAAGCTCTCCTGGAGTAGCATCTATGTTTGCACTGCAAAAGAAGAATATGAGAAGGAACGAATTGTCCCTTGGACCCAGGAGGACACTTCTTAGACCCTTGTGTCATGGTGCAAGGGAGGTCAGGTGAGGAAGCACCAGAACACCCACCTGCAAGAAGGAAGCAGCTACGGCTCTGTATGTGTGATACAGCCCCTCATTCAGTTGGACTAGCAGTATTTGATGCCGAAATCCAGATCAGGAATGTAGCAGTACTGGAGAGGACTGCAGCATCAGAAGACAAGCCTTGCTGGCTGGGGAGGGAGCACGAGCCCTTCCAGGGACTGGGTGAGCCCTCGTGCCAACGTCCAGCTGCTGGAGCAGCTCACCACCCAACAGGTCTGCTGGGAAGCCCTCACCACAAAGTAGGCTCTCCGCTCCCAGCCCAAATTCCTGCATCTGAGCAGAAAGGGCAGTGCTGCTTTGTCCCACTGGAGGATGCATTTCATCTTACTCACAAGGAACTGGCTAGTCCAGACACAGTCAGGGCTCCCTCTGAAGGGAGCCAGGCTCAAACTCTCCCCACTGGAGACTCAGCTCTGACTTTTGTGAGCTGAAAAGCTTTTGTTTGCCTAGAATGGAGCCAGCTGCAGTTGGCTCTAATCAGCTTTGGCTGCCTGACGTCAGTCAGTGAGTTACCAAATGAAGAGCATTACTCAGATTTCTTTGCTTTGCCTATAGGCCACACTCAGTTAAAACTGTGAGGTTTTATTCCATATGAGGCAAAACCAGGCCCCTAATGCCAAGGTTCAGAGATAACTACATTGTGTGTCAACAATGTCACATCTGAAGAAACCCATGATCTGTAGATTTCTTTCTTGGAATCTCTTCTTAGGTGTCATTCAGGCAGCCATTCCTGCAGGTCAACAAAATGGCATTTTTCTGTCTGTAACTCTTCCAAGTAGGGTCTGAGATTGTTGAGTCTCTCACTGCTGGATTTTCTAATTCCTGCCTAGTCACTTACCATTTCATCAGCTCCAGAAAGCAAAACCAAAGCCAAATAATTAGTCCTCTTATTCTAGTGTCTGAAGCAGCACAGCATCACAGAAGACTGCAGCAATCAGTGGAAGACTCAGTGGGATCACCTCTGCTGCTGTCTCAGCAGGCACCCACCTTCTCACCCCAACCCCAAATATCTTGATAGTCAGGAGACAGAGCGTCCCCTGGGAAGACTCCTTTAGAAAAGTCCAACAGGCAGAAATCTGGCAGTGAGGTGAAGGGCGAAGTGCTGCAGTATGACATTCACTGAAGGCTGGCCTGGCAGCTGGGATGCTGCTCAGAGACAGTGACAGGAGTCACAGCAACAGGCAAATACCACTGAAAAAGTATGTACCTGTGGAGGCCAGGAGCGCTTGTGGAGCTGGGGAAGAAGCAACAGGGAGAGAAGACTCTCCAGTCAAAAATCTCTCCAATGTGATCTTGAGAGGAGGGAATGAGACACGGAGTTTTGCAGAGAGATGCCAGAAGAATTTAAGTTTGTAAACTGAGTGGTCACACCTTGAGAAATTTGAACAAGCTCCACCTGGATCGGCTTTGCTAAGTTTGGTAAATATTTCCCAAGGGAAACAGTAAGGTGCTGATTCCCTGCAGCTTTAGCTCCTCTCTGTATCAGATCCCGTGCACCATGAAGGAGGTCAGTTGGGGATTTGTACGGTTGTCGTGAGTAAACACACACTGCGTCTGGCTTTCTTCCACCCCCCACAACCCAAGGGCGTGATCACTGACACCGTCCCCATGAAAAGCAGGGTCTGTGGCCCTGGGCTACCAGTGGGGTTTATTGCAGCCAAAGACTGAGGATGCAGGCATGCTGTAGCCGTTGTGCCTCGACAGGTATAACCATGACTTCCCCGAGTGTTAGCACACAGCTCAGGCAAGGCCCAGGACTCCTGCTTTTCAGGCTTTCAGATTTCAGTGATAAACTAACTCAGCTGCTTAAGGTAAACCCTAGCCTACTGAAGTCAGTGAGAGCTTTGCCACTGGATGAAGATATCACCTAATGAATGCAGATGTTTTGCAAGGTAAACCAATCCCCTTTTTTTTTCTGAGCTGAAGACTTCTAAGTGTATTTTGAAAGGGAATCACCTTTACAGGGAGAAGACAAGAAAGGGAGAAAACTAAAACCATGATACTTGTTTCATTCAGGTCTCTGTGCAAATTTATAATTAACTTTTAAGAACTCCACAGCAAATAACTCAATTGTGAAACACCTTGGGAGATATATTAAGATCCAGTTCTAATTTTTGCTTTCAGTGGTGATTGATCTTTCTAGGTCTTTTAGCTCACTTCCACTGGGTTTGTAAAAACTTGGGAGCAAAAACATTATCGTATTGTCCTTGCACTGCAGTTTTGCTCTTTTGTTAATTTTGGACCGAGTCCTACAGTGTAGCAAAATTATTGAACCTGGTTTTACTTAGGTCTCTAATTCCTGTAGCTCCTCTATTACCATGTGGCAGGGCACCCTATAGGCACAATAAATAAATAATACAACACTGAGAGCTGTAACAAATCACAAAATACATTATTAAAAAATTAAGAAATAAATATCCCCCTCTTACTTAAATAGAGATTGATTTTATAACGTGGAATGCTGAGGAGAGCTGCTGGAAAATATATGTGGGCCTGGGGACATGGAGAATACACTGTAATGGGCGATTTACTCCCCCCGTTAGAAAAAAAAAAAACAACCCACAACAGTGAATGGATGTATTTGTCAAACGGAAACTGAGCTCCTCTGTTTGTTCACAGCCCAGGTAGGATGCAGTACTTGCTTCAGCCCCTTGCTTCAGTAGGATGCTGATCTTGCACAGTGAAAACCCTGAAAAGACATGAGCTGGCACCCAAAGCTTACTCTTTAAGTCTTAAACTGTGCAGTGGGATGTAAGAAGAGGTTTCAGAAATGAGGAGTAGGCAATGCCCTCCCTGGGTTGCTGACACGTCTCTCAGTGATGCTCCTCCAACCTTTGGAGAAGGTCCCTGGAGGGGATGCTGACCTGCCTGGGACATGAGGCACTATATGGACCTGGTGTGTGTCCCTCACCCCGCTGCTTTGCTGCATCCCGGGTAGAGGTTTGATCGCTGCAGGGCACAAGGAGGAGCCTTAGGTTCCCTTGCTCCTCCTTGTGCCCCACAGCCATCAAACCTCTGCCCGGGTTACAGCAAGGTGGTGGTAACATGGAATGCTGCTGAATGGCCAACAAGTCTTTCTTGTTTCTCAGTGGAAGGAGGGAACCATATGCTTAGTGCCTTGTTAAAAGGCTTGCGGCTCCAGTCAAGCCCTAATCTCATTAAAGATGCCCTTTTCTCTTTGCCTCAGGCACATTTTTACCCTTCCCCATGAGCAGGAAGAGAAGAGTCACGCAGGGAGCTGGCAATTCATTTCTGCACAGCATAAGGACATGCAACAGTCCCTCACCTTGCTCGACATGGCACGCCTCACCATGCACATGCTTTTCCTAGAGTATAGCACCCCTGCTGTGCACTCACAGAGCCATGCAAAATCATTTTGTGTACAGCTGCTTTCCATAGCTGAATTTTAAGAGTAACACTAATACCTTAGTCTTATGCTTTTTTGTCAGTAGACCTGCTTTTTAGTCAGTAGACCTGCTTTTTATGGCATTTTACCCACCCATTATCTCTGACTCCTTCCAGTGCTGAAAACCTCCAAGGAGGATTTCCAGCCTCCCTGGATAGCCTGCTCCTGTGCTGAACTCTTCACCTAGCAAAGAAATTTTCCTAATGTCCACTCTGACCTTCTCAACGTGCAATTTGCAGCCATTGCCCCTTTCTGTATCATCTTCCACTTCTAGGAAGAGTTTGCCTCTGTCATCTTCGTAAGTCCCCTTTGAGTAGTTGTTAGATGATCATACCTTTGCTCCCTTTTCATGTGATTGAACATCAGCTCCTCAAGCATCTCCTTGGTGGTCATGTACATCCTGGTAGTCTTCCCCTGGACCTTATTTCCAAATGCCTCCGTAGCCAAGCTCTGTCCTGGGTGAGACCTCACCAGCACTGAGAGAGGGGAACAAAAGCGTCCCTTGATCGAAAGCCTTGCTCCTTCTAATGCAACTCAGTGGGCATCTGACCTTGTTCACAGTGAGTGTGCCTGGCTGCCTCAGCCTGCAGGATCTGCAGGTCCCTGGGTCCTCTTCAGCAGGGTGGTGACCCAGCCTGTCAATCCCCAGCTGTGCCATGCTTCTGGTTGTGCTGCCCAGTGACCAAACCCTGTGCTTCTCCCAGCTAAGTCTGATGGGCCAACTGGTGGCTTGAGCTTCTTGTGTCTTCTGGAGTGACACCTTCAGGTGTGTGTCTGAACATCAAGGTGCTTCTGGACTGAAGTGCTACCATTCCCTGCATAGGCTACTCTTCCTCATATAGTGTCATCTGCAAATTTGCTGGGAGGGGGGCTTTCTGTGTCACCATCCAGGTCACTGATGAACATACTGAACAGCTTCAGGTCAGTATCACAGAAACTAAACCCTTCTCATGCCTGGGCTTTGAGAGGCCACATTTCACCCTGTTACCCACATCAGAGGCTGCAGAACAGCAACACACCCTGACCATCCCCACCAGGACAGTTCCCAGTTTACCAAACACAGCCCTCTACTTCCCTGTTCTCCTCCTGCTCCTAATCAGCTCTTACCTTCTGCACAGTCTTTCCCATTGTGAGTTAAGGTTGGGTTTTGTGTCCAGCCTTACTGAGTTTTTCTGCTGAGACTGCCATGGAGAGAACTTAGTGTGATGGTGGTCTTTTGTGAGAGGGACTAGCATCTCAGGAAAAAGACAGACACTATTTGCCCCTAGACAGTAAGGGTTACTGAGCTGCTTTGCCTGTCCATTCAAAAGACAGAAGTTACCTCTCTTACATAAAACTGTTACTGGCTTCTACCTCTGTTTGGTCTTCATGCCAAAGTTGGTCTCTTCAGTTTACAACATGAAATAGTGCCAAGTTGTAATGCACATACCTGAAATGGGGGGCAGTGGTGTGGAGGACCATTTAGCCAAGCCAGCAGACCTCCTATTCATTCTGCTATATTATTATGAGCTGGAAAACACTGACAGATAAATACCTTAAAGTAGAGCTGCCTGCAGGCTATTTCTGTTCTGCTGTTCATACAGACAGGCCTGAGCTAGCTTTAGAATAGCCGGCTTGGCTATTGCAAACATTGCAGTTGTGGGCGGATGCAGCTTGACACAGATTAGTCCCGCAGATATTCCCTCATCTCCTGCATGGGTCTCACAAACCACACCAACTCCTCCACTGCCCCAAATACACTGCTGGCAGTGCCTTGAGCAAAGCTGGCTGGTGGCTCCGTGGCTGCACAGTGTGGAGGTGTCTCCTCCTTCTAAAGAGAAAGTATAGGGTGTCCCACAATGCAGTTCCGCTTCCATTTTTGCCGAGGAGCCTGCTCTGTAGAGGTGGCCATGAGGCAGCAACTTGGGCTGTGGGGGTTATGGACAGCTGCCACTATCGACCTCAGTGGACTCATTGGAGATGTGGGTAGCTTGTCTACACAGCTCCTTCCCCTTCCCTCCTTTTCGCAGGTTCTTTTTTATCCCTTCTTGCAAATCCCAGTGGTGAAGCTACATTTCTTCCTGGTGCCACAGACATTTTAAACATTGCTTATACATACTGGGTTTTTGTATTATTTACCTAGGAAGCAGAGAGATTAAAGGGACTGCTTTATTTGCTGCTACGCAAATGCTCTACATCAGCAACAGCATCTTTATGTATTCATACAACTACCATTTAACCGCTCGCAGACAGTTCCTATACTCGCTAGAATTGGGGTGTATTTTATAAGACTGCTGCTGACAGGACACCAGTCCTGGTGAACCTTATGGTAAGACAGTATGGCAACAATTCATCACAAATGTCCCTTCATTATGAATCCATTTTGCTTTGAACTCAGTGTGTCACAACACTGAAACAGACAGCACAACACATGCTTCTCAGGAGCTGTGATGTGATGTGCATTTCCCCTTTCCTGTTTTCACCCTCCCGTTGTCCTACAGGGAAACACACAGCCGTCAGTGTCTGAAGGGATGGCCACAGTTATTTTTGATGTTGCAAAAGAACAGAGAGAACATATTACCCTTTGTGATGTGAATAATAACTAGATAAGATATCTGAAGGGTATTTATTCAACACATGAATTAAATTTCAGGGCTTCAAAAATAAACATCAGTGGAAGTTTAAAAATATACTTTCCCAAGTGCTATTTTTACAGGGCTTTTATTTGCTGAAACACCTTTGGTTTTATAGAAAATGACATTTAGCTGTGATGGGAATACATTATATACTCTTTAATAGGTTATTCTAAAATTAATTTACTGCTTAGGTATAAGGCATTTATCTAAGGGGCTGTCACGAAGGACCAGACTCTCTTAGGGCAGTGTGTCTGCTTCAACTCAACGATGTAACAGCTGGGTCAGGACAATTCTCCATGTGGTGGGAGGCCCAGGGCAGAGGTTGCTGTTGCAGTAGCAATGCTGTGCTGGCATCTCCCGCTGGCTTTTGGCCACATGAGTTTTGGGGCCTTGGCGGCAGCACGCTGTAAGCTGCCCAGATTAATCACCCCAGCGAGCATCCTCCTGGGGCACAGGGGATCTGTAGATACCATAAATGTCACCCTTTCACCCCATCCTGATGCAGAGGGGCGGAAGGGCCATGACTGATGGAGAGGATGACCCGTGCCTTCTCCTGGTCCCTGCTGTGGTCCCAGGCTGACAGGACTCGCCAGCGTGGGGAGGCTGGGTCGGGACCACGGCAGCGGTGCAGAGGTGTAAAGAGGGACAGACCTATTCACACCCTGACTTCTGCTCTGTGAGAGTCACCTCCACCCCAGGATATGGCCTGTGATCCTCATTCCTCCACCACAGGCACAGTCATGTATGGACATGGGGCTGGAAGACATGAGCCCAGAGTGGGGTCTGCAGGGGCCAGGCAGCAAGGACAGGACCATGACTTTTTGTACTGGATCGTCTTACCAGGGGAGCTACTGTTGCAAAAGACTACGTAGACTAAAATAAATTTTTAAGCAGCACTCAAATTTAAGATCATGGCTAGACTAGCTAAAAGCTCCTATACAGCTGTTGGTCTTTCTGCTGTTTGGGTTCTGCATCCCACTTGGCAGCCTGAAAACTGACCTGGGCTTCATGCACCGCTTTCCTTCCACCTCTGCCCACCCTCTCTGCTGTTCCCGCATGCCAGGGTAGCTGTCTGGCAGCTTCTTGCCTTCTGTTTGCATGTCAGTCTCTGGAGACCTGTTCTCCAGGGTATGTGCAACGCAGAGATATCAAGGGGTCTCCCACGGCAAAACCAGCACCCAGTTTTTCTCTGCCTGCGCCACAGTCCTTTTCCCTTTGTAGGCTCACCTCCCTGTCTCACTCCGTGACTTCCCCCACGGCATCTCTGAAGCAGCGGTAAGGCTTGCTGATACTCAGGTGTAAGTGGCAGGACAGATCTTTGCAGCCTGGATGGGAGGTGGCAGTAGCAGCAAGGACATTTGTAGGATATAACTGTGCTTGGAGGCAGCTTGAAGCTCACCTTTGTACTTGCCTGGTCCTGCAGGCTGGCGGGGAGAGCCCGGACTGGCATGAAGCGGAGAGAGCAGCAAGAGAAGACAACAGATCCTGTCCTTTGTTCTCTGTCCTGCAAGGTGGCTAAATGCCAACTCTTAATTATGTTTCAGCATTTTCCCTTTTAACGTTAACACTGGTGTTTAATTAAAGAAAGAGTGCCACTCGATCTATATAAACTGAGATGGCCAGTCATTCTGGAGGTAAATAGTACAATCATCTTCATTTTACCCGATTTGCATTCACTTACACACTGTACTTATTTGGCTCTCTGCCTCTTAAAAATACACTTTGAGGACAGGAGAAAATTTTGTTTAGCATATTACCTTTGAGTCACCCTTTTTTTGGAAAAGCCAGGCATACAGGTACCTTTCTGGACTTCTCTGTCGTGGAATGACACATGAAATAATACACTAAGTATTTGATCCAGCAATTAAAAGCAAGGCATGAATTACACTAACAACTATCATGGAGAGAAAATTAATTCTCTCATAGCTACACTCTTACTGTAAATGAAGTATCGCAGGTGATTAAAAACCAATTGTGATGAGCCAAACTGTCTCAGAAAAATGTGAGAACTTTGTAAACACGCTGACAAGCACAGATCTGTACCCTGGGTGTGGAGGGCCTGAGACCTTGCTTCATGGTTTAATCTGCAATCACTGGGAGCATCAGCAGGGGATCCTAGAACCACCGTGTGAGAAGATTGCATCAGTATCCACCTTTATACACCACTGGCGACTTCCTGTTAGCTTTTAAGAGCCTCCTAAAATGTGATGCTGCATCACACCAGTTAATATTCCCTATTGCTTCTGAGGGCAATGGTGAGGAGGAGCTTCTCAAGTTAGCAGGTATGAGACCTCATTTCTGAAGTTTTGACCCATGTTCACACCTGACAGCCTATATGTCAATTCTGACATTCTCTGACAAAAAAAAAAAAAAAAATTGAAAAACAAATTATAGGTTTTGCCCTGAGTGATTCCAAAATTAAATTTCTTAATGGTCTGTAATAGAGCAGGCTGAATATTTTCCCTAACCTTAGAACACTAGATGGGAGAGGCCAGTACCAGCCATCATGGACAGCCTGATGCTATCACAGACAGTCACATCATCGAATCCATTTCATTAACTCACAGTACAGAGAACACAAGAACTTCATTGACTCGGAAAATTTACTGGAGGGTGGTGAATGAAGAGATAATGAGGCCAAAATTATAATTCATATATGTATAGTGGAGCAGAAACAGAGCAGCCTTTATGGTGATGGGCTTGTCATACAATGCGTGAGTCCAACAGGTCAAGCAGGAATGATATGCCAATCTCCCAGCTATTTACACATCACTGTCATAAAAGCGTGTTTCAGAGGTAGACGATAAGCACTGTCCTAAGAAAGTTGGTTTGAGAGTCCTGAAATCAATCCTCATGTGAAGCAACGAGGTTAGATGGTCAATCCGTGCAGCCCCGTCATCCTGGCAGAGCAGATCAGGTTAATGTCTTGGGGAGCACCTTGCCAGCTGTCTGATGTGGCCCATAGTGCGTCTCAACTACACAGGACCCACATGTGCTTCCCATTTGTGGCTGAAGGCAGAGTAAGGGTTTCCTTCACTGCATGTGTGCCCACCCTGCTGCTGAGCAGCACGTGGTACGGCCGCTTGTACTTCAGCTGACTAACTGCACACTAAGAAAATTAGCCTTTATTCACAGCCTGGCCTGTGCTGGGTGAGTTTCCTCCATTTTTACCATTACTTTACTATTTTATTCCCATTATTTGGCCCTTCCTTGCCTAACATCATTTTAACAACAGAGGTGTCCTTTACCTGTCAATAAAGAGGGTGATTAATTAGGAAAAGTTGTTCTTGTGGACCAAGTAGGTCAGTTGGAAGCCAAGCTGAGAGCAGGAGCGGGCTCTGTCAGCAGGTTGCAGTGACTCAGCATCCCCACTACAGAACTGGGGCAACAAGGGCCTCTTTTTGGTGGAAATGCATGGGGAAAGGTTGAATAAAACTCTGCAAAATTCTTCTAACTCATTAAAATGAAACCAGTACTTTGGGGAAAAAAAAGATCTAGGAGGAGAGCTGCCTTAATTTTCGCAGGTTTACAGAACAGGAGGTATTTGTCACCCTGAATAAGCTGTGAAAAGTATTTTTAACATCTTTAATTACAATTGGCATTCCCGCAGTACAGCCAAATGCTAGAGGTGGCCAGCTCTCTGAAAAGTGATTGTTACAACACTGGCACTGTGGGAGCCCTGCAGGGGAAACTGTAAGCCAGCTTCCAGCTCTATTTTATCATTAAGTCATCTTTAAAAGCTGACCTATCTGCTTCATTTTAAGTGGCTGAACAGCAAGGATTTTACTCAAAACAGCACTAGAAGCAGGAATAACTTGGTTTTTACAGTCAGCCCAACTGGCCTTCCACTTAGTGATGATAATAACCCCGTTACCTTTGCCATAAGATGGTTATCACTATCCAATTGCAGTTATAAACCACATAGAAACACATACACACATATACAAATTCCACTTGCCCTGTTCAGAGTAAGTGCTTCTTATCTTCCAAACACTTAGAATGAGACACTGACAACAATTTTAACTCCTTTCTCTTCATGGAATAATAGCTATGCACATCCAGCAGGGGGGTTAAGACTGTGCTGGATTCATAAATTGTCATGGAAATAGATCCTTTTAGGATTCATCCCTGTACTCATTATGATTCTAGGATCTGCCTCCTGACCCCAACAGGCGAATGTCAGTCACTTTAGTCTCCACATTACCGCCTCCTCACCATGGTGATATTTCCCTCACTTCCACAGTAAAATACGATTGACAACAGAAATGAAGAGCCGTGCATTACTGACCCAGCCAGGGATTCCTCAGCACATAGAGTTGGATCATCATCACCATTGCAACCGGCTCTGAGACTAGAAAAAGTATGCATGTGTGCATGCATCAGGGTGGCCCTGATCACGGGTTAAGTAATGCTGCAGGGCGAGAGGTTTCATTAATGGCTGTAGGGCCCCATGCTGTCCCATACCAGAGCCAGGCAGCTCCCAGGGTCTGCAGCAGCAGTATCCCTGTGTGATGCTGCTCTTACTGCGCAGGCACCCACGAGCGTACAGGGACAAGTCAGAGCTATCTGACATGATGCTGCACTGTATGGCAGGGCTGTGCCTTGAGCCACACTGTGCTAAAGCAGAGGTGGGTGTTTGCTGTGAAATACCTTTAAGACTGTTGCCTGGAGCTGCTCTGACTGGGGGTGCTGAAAGGAAGGTGTTGGTGACCACCACTGTTTCTTCCACTGGAGAGCAAAGAAAATAGTTGCTAAACCCATGCACAAACTGACTGTTTCCCCTGGGCCAATCCTACCTTTCAGTGGAGTGTAAGGCCACCTGGCAGACTACCCCAGGTAAAAGGAAGTGATGGACATCCTAGTCCAGTCTGCCACAAGCCATGGTGAATTTTTGCCCTCGAGCTGGAGTAGATCCTGGTGCCAGCAGTACCCACAAGGTCAGCCTGGACACTGTTTCCATCCCACTCACTGCCACTTCTCCAGGTTTGTGTTTTCTTTACTGGCATGCAGCATTACAGGCTTGCTTTCCCCTTCAGACAGACTTTTTCTCGTTTCAGCTTTAACAAGATTGTAAAGTATTAGGATCACTAAACATTGGACCAGATTCATAATTCTTTAACATCTGTTAATCCACTCTGTTTCTAAAAAGAGAATGACTATACTACAACAACATGACCAGATCAGTATCTCTCTAATACCTGTACAGCAGTTTTTGTATCATACTTGTTTTCTACAGAACCGCAGTATGTTATTCAACTAAAACCATGCCTCACAGTTACAGGTTTGCCACTACAATTAATTCATCTTGCACCATCCTCCGTCCTCATTACATTTTTATTATAAGAATTAATACATTTTGCCATTTGCTATTCTGGTTACAATCATGAAGAAGTCATGAGAATGAATACATTTTGTACCACTTTGTCCTTGTTATAATTTTAAGATGTTCTCAAGAATGGATTAATTCAATGCCACTTTTCACTCCTTATCCTGAGGAGGAAAATTAAAATAGTCATGAAACTCCAGCAGGCACTACTCTCTAGCTATTTTGTTACCGGTCTAGAGATTTTATCAAGAAGAAAAATAATAATAAAATGTAAAACGGTGCAGGGGACCCAGTCCTTGTGACTGTCTCAAGGTCATAATCTCAAGTCCTGTTCAGATGCTATAATTACAAATATATAATTTTCATTAATTCACTGTTTCCCAAGTGGAGTGAAAACAACTGTTTAAAAATTAACAGTAGGAATATTTAGAGTTTTGCCATTCAGGTTCCTCTCAAACGTTTATAATTTTCTGTTCATTATGAAAACACTAAATAAAAATAAAACAAAATAAATAGAATATATTCAAAGAGCAATACATTGTATTAGTAAGTGATGTATACACACTCTACCATAAATTACCAGGAAGACAAACCCAGTGCAGTTGTCCTAGGATTTGATCATCCTCCTATTAAATCAAATAAAACTCCTATGGATTTTTATGGGTGTTGCATCAAACTTATGCTTATCATGTGGAAACCAAGTTCTAAGAAACTCAGAGGATTTTCCGGCACTAGATGAGGGACCTCTACCAGGCACTGATCACGGCCACCTCTTCCCTCAGTACCTCTTTCTTTCAGACTCATAGAGTAGCACTGCCTCAGGTCCTGATGGAGATTTGATCTTTTTTGAATCAATGTATTGGTATGGTTGAAGTTTAGCAGGAGAACAGAGTTTGAAGACTTCCTAATGGATGAAGCAGGGGCTCTGGATACCCTAATGAGTTGGGATACTTCAGAGAAAACTTACATTATCATCATTAAAAAGCTGAGCAAGCGTGTTGCATCTCTGCTGTCCTCTCCTTTCTCAGTAGTCTGATCAGTAACACCAGCTCCTCAATGCTAAGTGAGATAAAAAATGAAGAGAAATTCCTTTACATTAGGTGAAGAGACTGAAAATACTGTAAAATGGGGCTTGAAAATCCTTTCCTAATAGTGTAGATCAGCAGTAATTCAGCTCATGTTTATTCCAGGTCCACAACTGTAAAAACAGTAATTTCCTCCCCCATAATATAACATAAGGAGAGAAAGATGAATTACATTATATTGTACATCAGGAAGTGCTGTGTTGGTGGTGGCTATCTGATGGTCCTCCTCTGTGTGTGGACCTATTCTTTACATCCCACTCTGAACCTTTTTTTAAATTGGGACTGTGGTCTGACAGCATATAGCTATCCAAAGCATATGTTATTGCATGTTACAATGCAACCTCTATCTCTTGTCTTTTCTTGCTACTTGCTGTCTACTACAAGTGCAGGTTAGTTTCCACCTTACCTACAGGAGAAGAAGAGCATGAAGAGTAGTCGCCAGGTTGCTGCCAAGATGAAACTGGACAAGAAATCCAAGTTTTGGTTCTTTGGGCTTTGGAAGTGAGTTCTGTCCCCTCAAAACTCCAACTCAGATATGGATGACCTCAAGAACAAGGAGAATTTTTTCCTGCTGGCAGACTGCTTCTTTTGATCTGCTGTATTAAATAAGCCTGTGATCCTAACTCTGACTGGATATACATGCTTGGCATCTTTTTAGCAGCCTATTATTGAATTAAAAATTAACTTCTTTTCACGTAGTCCTCCAAGCATCCCCTTTGCACTAAGAGAGGGACCTTTGTTTGGACAGACTGAAGATGTATTTCCTGTGGCCAGGGCTGCTCTTAATCTCCTCTGTGCCTGGCTCAAGGCATTTGCCTGGCCTGATGTTCCACAAACTCTAAATCCACTTGTAGAAATAATGAAAGAAATGTCTCTTTCCATGTAGGTAGCATCAAATCCCATATTTTTAACCTTTGAAACTATTTTAAAGGGTTACAGGTTTTCTAATGAGCGGCATTTGCCATTTTAAATTGTTACAGCCTGAAATTGCAGCTGGTTTTCTGCTACAGAATTTGAGAGATTTACAGGCCCAGATTTTTCGTGTTCTCTGGATAAAAGGGAGAGCAGAGAGGGGGAACAACCAGAGAAGAATAACCAGGCATTGTCAGGGCCAGCAGTGCACTGCCAGGCCTTACCGTGCCTGCCCATCCCATCTCTGGTCCAGCCCCATCCCCAAGGGGTTGCCTGATGCCTGAGGCTGGCAGGGCACCCCTGGGGCCAGCTCCAGCACCCCAAGAGGCAGCCAGAGCAGCCAGGGATGTCCAGTGCAGCCCTTTTGCCCCCAGGATTCAAGGTGCTGTCTGTGCTGGGCTGAGAGCTAAGTGTGTGCCAAAGGCTTTGCCAGAACAGGACTTCGTCATTGCCAGTGGATGGGAAAATGTTTTAAATGAGCAAACATGCTCCATTTGATTTTTTCATGATTGCTTGCTTTGATGGAAATCTTAATTTTTCTTAGATTTCTTCTGCAGACATTCACAGAAGGCATTTTGGGTCATCATGTAATTTATAAAAACAGATGTGACATGAAAATATGAGGGATGCCATTTGAAGTGATCCTATTTATCTTTGAGCATAAGTAACACCCCAATTTGGTCCTGCAGGGTCTGAACTCTGCACAGACTGCTGCACCCAGGGACTCTCTCCATCCTGTGATCCCATACGTGAGTATGGGGAGTTCGTCATGCACAGTCACATCCTCACCACTTGGTCTTGCTGCTCGCCTTTTCCCATGTGTTCTGTTCTGAATTGTGGTGTTGGTTCGGTTTTTAATAAATATTGATAATTAAAAATAGACATTAGTCTTTGTTAGAGGTGGCACTGAGAGGAACTATGAGAAAATCAAATGTACCTCCAAACCATTCATAAAGATAACAGGATCCTAAGACAGAGCTAAAACTATGACTCAAAGCAATAAATGCGTAAGTTCCTTTAGGTTAAAAGCATAATACAGCCTTGGCCATCTGTCCATCCTGTAGGTCTGTAGACAGGAAGACAGAAGCAAACCCTGTTTTGCTCCATCAACCGTTATTGCTTTCATATTCTATACTGGGTTTGGCCCGGCACTGGTACTATTTTCTGTCAATATATGTGATTACAGTTGCCAAAGTGCGTATTCACATGTAGGCTAGACTGTCTCCTGCATTAAGTCCTACTTTTAATTGATTTTTCAAACTAAAAAGATTACTTGATTAGGAAAATGGGCACAGAAAAAAAAGATTTCAATGCGTAATTTTCGTTCACATTTGACATACATTTCATGTTGCTATTACTTACTTCAACCTCTCCAAAACCTCTCTAGTTCTTTTCCTAGTCTGAAAATCCTGCCCAAGATGAATTCTGGGCAATCAGTTCGTTTAATCACAGAAGCCTGGTACACTCACAACTAAGTCCTCTCGTAAGGTCCTTTATATTCCCTCTACACACATTTTAATGAAGTTTTTGTCAGTGACAGGATCCTTCTCTAGCTTCAGCTTAAACCTCAGCAGACCCCGTGGGGGACGACGGGGAGGGAAGAGGCGTTCCCGGAGCACGAGGTAGAGTTTTCACGAAGCTCCTCTACTCCCAGTCCATCAGATCCTCTCGTTTCTGCCACATCACGACTCAGTCGCGCAAATGCGGTCACGCGGTGTGCCTGACAAACCGGACCCATCAACCAGGCTCCTCATCATCGCGAGGGGACGGAGCCGCCCAAGACGGCTGGAAAGACGCTGGCACCCGGGGGAGAATTATTTTGAAGCCAGTGGCTCTGCGTGTCTTTGGGAAGACAGGCCTCCCCTCGCAGGGGCCGGCTGGCGCGTCCAAGGTGAGACTTTTGTTACAGGCCCTGTAATTAGCAACTAATAATATCCCCGCCCCGCCCCCATCCCCATCCCCATCCTCCCTGCAGGCCAGCAGCAGGTGCTCCTATTTTCAGATGTATGCGAAATATCTGCCAAATCGTTTGGCACATTTCAGCTAGCAGTGTGCCAAATTACCTGTCATAGCTCAACTGCCTTTTTAAAAGAAAGACGAATGCTCCCGGCTGCTCAATTTGCGCGGAACGAGAGTGCCCTCCCGTGGAGCCGGGCTGGCGCCGGGGCCCCGCGCCGCCCCTCCCGGGTACGGCGGGGACGGGACCGCACCGCACCGCACCGGACGGGACCGCACCGCACCGGCCCGCACCGCACCGGCCCGCTCGGTGGGACGGGGCTGGAGGCCGGGCGGAGCCGTGAGGCCCCCCCCGCCAGGGCGGCCCTGCGCCTCGGCCGCCGGCAAAGCCGCCCGACGCCGGGTCCCACCGCCCCCGTTCCGGCTCGGAAGGAAGGCGCCCGCCGTGGAAGCCGCCGGTGCTGCGGCCGGGGCCGGAGAGCCGCCCCCGGGGGAGCGGGCTGCGCCCGCCGGCGCTGGGCAGCGGCCAGGCCGGCGAGCGGCGGAGGTCGGCGGGGGGAGGCGGAGCGGGTGCCTGCGCCGCCCGGCCGCGGCTCGGAAGGGGGACGGCGGTGGGAGGAAGACTGGCGAGAAACGCCCGGTGTCAGCAGAAGGCGTCTGGGAGTGGAGTGAACTTTCTGGAGGACAGGGGAAGGGGGAGGTGCTTCATTTTAATAACAGCTGATGGTGACTGATGACATTCTCTTTCATCTGCTGTTCGAGACCTCGTTCTTGGATTTTTCCTGCATTTTTTTCCCCCTTTTGTCATGATCTCAGGCTCTCTCTTTGGAGATGTTCATTATCTTACCATGCGCTCTTTCAGTATGAATAAATTATTATTTTATTTATAGCCATCTTCGTAAAAGATACTCCGAAACCTGAACTAGCAGAAACTTACCAGCTCCAAGCCTCATTGCAGCCAGTAACGCTTGACAGCGTCCTTGCTGTCCTCCCTTCCTCCAACTAACATGTAGACCCTTATATGACGAGGCTGCAGGGGTAATAGCAAGGCAGGGCTGATCAAAAACCTGTGTCTCTGAAAAAGTCATCACACCGTGTCACGAAGCTTTGGCTTTTCAAACCCATCTGAGTAAAGGAGCAGCCCCCCAGAGTAATCTTGTAATTATCCACAGCTCAGCTATTGCAAAGCAGAGTGCAGCCTGGGCTCACTTATTGACTTTTCACTTATCGGGGATGATTATTTTAAATACAGTAAAGTCCCTAATTAAAAAAAAAAAAAAAAAAAAAAAGGAAGCCATTTAATCTAGCCCTGTGACTGCACCAAGCAGGACTCTGCTCTGCAGAGGCTTTTCTGCCTCAGCCATCAGCAAAGTCACTGAGAGCCTTCTGGTCACACATGAAACAATGTGACCAGCATCTGTCCTGTTTGCTTTCTCCTCTTGTACCCGCGGGAGAAGCGCCTCTGGGACTTTGCGCCACCGACACCTTGCTGAGCCATCTAGCAGTTTCTCAGCCTGATGCCTTCTCATGTCTTCATTTCTAATAGACAATTGCTAACTGCCTCAAAGTGTGGTTGACTTTAAAATACCTGCTATGCAAAGCTAACTTCTACTACCGTTACCACCATCATAGCAACTTAACATTTCCACGGCACCTGTCAAACCAAAGCAAGCCAATGAAAGAGCACTGAGATGCCACTTCCTTGGGACTGAAGAGTGGCTGACACCACACCGCATGCTACATGACTGGGGGAGAAATGACATTTGGACAAGGACACAAGGACTAGTTCACCTAAGAAAAACATCTAGTGTGCACAGTGGGAAGATTGCAGAGTGCAGAAAGGTCTCTTCCTAAAGTTGCTATCCCATTGTGTGACATAGAGCTTACTTGCTTCAGGAGATGATGTTCCGGGATGCTCTTAGAAACACCATTCTCTGGACTTCGGTGTAAAGGCACAGCCATCCCACCTGTGGCTTTTTGCTCTCTTCCTATGCTGCCAGCTCAACTGTTGGTGAGCTGAAAGGCACAGCAAGTGGGCACGGGCTGGCTGTGTCCAGGCTTGTCTGTGTGAGTGTGGGTGCGTGTGCATGTGCACGTGTGCACGTGTGGGGAGCACTCACAGGCTGTGGGAGATACCCAGTTGCTTTTAGCAATTACCTCCACAGCTGTGATTCAGCACTTGACAGCCTGTGAAACCACTTCTCGCACTCACTCTCTCTCTGTACTGAAATACTCCATCTTTCCAGTCTTACAACATTTTCTGTGCTATGTAAATGCACCCTGTGACTAAAGTGATGACAGTATTTTCCCTGTGTGCCCACCCTGCCTTCAGGACAGAGCTGTGGGGTGGCTGAGAGCGGCACGGTGAGGAAGAAGGTGCAGCTGTGGGAGAGCTTGCACAACGGTCGCCTTGAGCTCTGAACCTCATAGGATTTGTAGTTATTTTTCTTGGCTGTGACATGCAAAGGTGCAACTGTTTTGGCTTTGTACAAGAGGGAAGGACCTTGCTGTAGGAGGCCTTAACCAAAATTCACACCGTTGTTGAGGCTAGTAGGTCAGTCAGGGGCTGAGTTCATTCACTTTGCAAGCAAAACCTGAAGCTCAGAGTGCCTTGAGACACACAGACCAGTACAAAATGGCTGGCCTTAGCCCAAACTGTGGCTGCAAAGGATGGCATGTTTCCTTCCCATTTTTTTTCCCCTTGGGTGGGAGTACCTAGGCGAGGAAGGCTCGCACTGCCAGCTGCAGCAGGCACTCATTCAGTGATTTGATTTTCTGTGTGGTGTGCCCCGCACTTGCAGTGGGATAAGTCACAATTTCCACTGCAAGTTATTAAATAATAAAAGGTGCAACATGATGCCCAGGCACTCGAGCAGATGCAGCACCAAGGCTGTGCCTCTCCCTGTGCCCCACAGATATCTGCTGCAGAGGGAGCTCTGGCAGGGAAAAATGAGCAGCAATAAAAGCCAGGCACTTGTCATGTGTGAGGCAAGCCAGTGATTTTGTCACTGAAACAGCAGTTCTGGCTTTAGCCATCAATTAATTAAAAGGGGGAGGAAATGGCACAACAGGACTGTAGCACCAAAGCAGAAAATGAGTGTTACGCTTCAGCTGAACACATGTAATCGCTTCCTACATTTCCTCCTCCCTCCATCTTCGTCCTCCTCTTCCCTCTCTCCTCCCAGCTCAGAAGCAAGGCTGGGAAGGAGGGGAGCACGAGCCCTCCTTCTGTTTGTACAAATAACAGCAAACAATGAGGTGTCTGGATGGGTTTTTCCACACCTCTAGCAAAGGGTTCACAGTGGTTTGCCTCACCTAAGAGCTGGTGTCAGTAGTTACCCAGGCTGCTCCCCGCAGGTGAAGGTATGGGACTGGCAGCAAAAGGGAACAAGGGCTGCTCTTCCTCTTCTCTTGCACTGAGCAGTGTGGTGACAAACCAGACAGTCCCCACTGATGTGAATGGCATTCATTATTTTTAAAAACTGGAGCTGAATTTCTTACACACACACACACAAGCTTGCTGGCTCTGGTGCTGTCCTGAAACACCCGGCACATTTTCAGCTCATGCCAGTCCTGGAAAATGTACATGAATAAAACAGTAAGGCCAATATTTGCACACTTTGGTGTCAGTGACAGGGAGAAAAAGCAAAATCAGGAAATACATACAGTTCAAAATGAGATTTGCTAGCATATGGATATTAGACTATCAAGGATGGCCGCAACCACTGATCACAAACATGTTTTTAAAGAATGTTAAACCATGCTTTCCAGGCCTGACTGCTAGAGAGCAGGATCTCTCGTCTCACATACAGGTCCCATAGGTAAAAGATTCTTACTGCCTTTCCTGAAAACCTGATATCAGCCATAATTAAAGATGGAGTCTGAGCCTACGTGGACCTTGAGTCTGATTGAACATGGCAGCTCCTCATCTGGCAATGCCAGATCTCCCAGGTCTGTGGAGGCAGAGCAGATGAAATAGAAAAACGTAGATGAAAATATCAGAGTAGCCTTCAGGCAGTGAGGTAGGAATATTGGTAACTAATGAAAATATCAGAGCAGCCTTTAGGCAGCGAGGTGGGGATAGACACCGGTAACTAGAAATGGTAGCCAGAAGTGTCCTGACCGCAGTGAGAATGCACACAGGCAACAGCTGAGGGTTTCCAGCCTCAGCGCATCCATCCGGTGCTCCACAAGCCTGCACCATAGGGAATAACCCCTCCAGCACACTGAAGGTCTCCACAGCTGCCGTGGTGGTGGATGGCAGCTGTCAATGGTAGAAAACTTTGACACTGGAGCAATTTAACTGCAAAGCCAGGCAGCTTGTAGGAGATTCACACTCCATTTGGCCTAAATGGGAATGGTCCCCTTTGCTCCTGCACTGCGGGATGGCCTGAACAGAGCAGGGAAGCCGTGGCATTGCTGTAAAGGCAGCTCCCGTCAATGCCTATTGCTCTCGCTCCCCTCCCTGCAGGAGCTGGGAGTTTCTTTTGTGCAGCACTTTGCTACCGAATGTGGAGAGATCAAACTCAGTGTAAATCTGTTCCATCATTCTGGGTTCATTTTTTCAGCCCCTTTTTTGGTACCAGACACATGAGGTAATCCAATTACCTGTGAATAAATTTGTGGTACCCAGAGCTATTTTGATACTGATGTGCCTCTGTTCCTTCCTGAAAAACATGTCAAAGAAATTTATCTACACATTTGAATAAGTCATCTATGCAATCACTCTCCTTTGGGGACAAATTTAATTTCTTCCGCAGAAGGTTTCCTATTGCTATACAGACATGCGTAAGTCACAGTTAATTGCATAGCTATGCCTGAACTTTTCTTTTTAAGGCTAGAGAAGTCATCAGAAAATATCCCTTGATTCCCTAACTGAACCCAAAATTCGGTAAACACAGGTATTAAAATTAAACCATTAAAGAAGATTTCTTCAAAAAGTTCATATCTTTAAAGAGGGATATTTCTCCTACAAGTTGTCTTTTCCCTGCCTTTGCACAGCTGAAGGGCTCTCATCAGGACTACCTTTGTGGAAGTCACATTAAGCAGAGCTCCTACCCTTCCCTCTTGTCTCAGCAAAGCTTTGCTCAGGGTAGCAAGCAGAACAAGCACATTATTCTGCAGAGAAATGTGGAGGCTGTCTCAGTGCAAGAATAGGAATTAAAACAGCAGTTTCAAATACCACATGCTGCCTCCACTGAAAGGAAGGAAGGGTGCCGGGTTCCTGACCTTGCTGAACAAGTTCACAGTCACAACCCTGCTGTAGGCTGACAGCAGGTAAAATGTGATGTCAGCAGGTCTTAAAAAAACGAACTGGAGGACCTTAATGGGATGTGGACTAGGGCAAGGGGCTATAAGAAATGGCTTCCCCTGCTGCTCCCTGCAGAATGATGTCTCCCAAGGGGAGTCTGGAAAGAGGTGGGTCTCAAAATCTTTCTGGCGGCTGGACAGCAAGGGTCAGACCTGTGAAGAAACACGGCCTCTAAAGTGAAAGGAGGAATTAATGATTGTAGTTCCTGTACAGCTAAGTTTGATTATTAACTGTAATAATTACTGCACTACACCTGGTTTTTCCAGTCTCGTTGTGGCCTCACTTCCCTAATTGAGGGGCTGATCTTGCAATCATTGCTCAGGCTTAGCACTTACTGCCACAACCCCTGTTCCTTCCCAGCCACTCAGTTGTCCCCAAGCACAGTTTCCTGCCAGGCACCATGTCTGGCTTGAGCAGGCAACATCTCCAATAACCAACATCAGCACCCGTCTAGGGTTGCTGAGAGCTGGGGTACCCTCTGGGATGGGCCATGACAGACCAGGGCTAGGCTGGATTGGGGAAACATGGCAGTATCGACTGGTCACAAGCAGATATGTCAAGACAGGACTCTGGGGTGTAAGTCACTCAGATGTCTTCCTAATGCTGAGATAGGCACGCACAGGCAGCTCTTCTGTTTCCTTCTCTGCCTGGGACAGGTATAAAAATCTCTTCTTGTCATACCACTAGGGAGATGAGTGTAGGGATATGATGCAGGACCCACTGCTCTGGCTCCCCATTGTGAGACCGTCCTCTTGTTACACCTGAGAGCATTCTTTTGACTTAGGATTTATTGGGCTGCCCCACAAACTGCCTGCCCAGTATTCCAGACCCAGGGCCATAAATCATTTCAGCTGGTACCCAGTGTTCTGCTATGTTCATTTCATATGGGGAATATCCCAAAGGAAACATCCCTGTGTATCACTGTAGCTTCAGTCCTTTTGGTGCATGGACAATAATCAGTTTCCTGAAGTTGCATTGACAGTCTGCTAGACAGACTGCATCTGCTCCATGCAGCGACTGAAAGCATGAGTTTCATACCCAGATGTCTCTTCAGTGCCTTTTCTAGCAGCATCCCTTGTCATATAAAGTGCCTTGTTTAAGCCAGCGTATGCTGCAGTGAATGGAGCATGAGCCAGAGCTCTGTGGACGACATCAGTGTGACGTCTGGAGTGGCTCTCCAGACACAGGAGCAAGATGACAGGGGTGGTCTTCAGGTCCCTGGAGTGGGAGAAGTCAAGGTACCAACTGATGTGCTTTCCTTTCTAAGTACAAGTATTTTCTCAGAGCCATGCTGGAAGATCACAGACCTTGTAAATGCAGGAAGTGCCAAAAGTATTCAATGTTGTCCTTGGATAAAAGGCTGGGCAAACTGATGTTACAGAAAGGGGTCAGTCTCAGTTAGATTCTTAATATGGGGTTTGGGGTAAAGAGACCCTGCCACCAGTCCTTAATGTTGCTTACCTTTTTACAGACACCTCATTACTCCAAACAATATCCTCTGATGCAAAGGCAGGAGTAAGCCACTTCCAGCAGGCTCTCTGAAGAGCACAGAAATTACCCCAGCTTTTCCTCAGATGTGTGACAGAATTAGGTTCCTGCAAGCTCCCTCCAGCCAGTGGCTGCACATCTTGCCCTTACTGCCGTGGCACCCTGCCTTGTTCCAGACCCCATGGCTGCTGGCTGTTACATATGACATCAGTCACCGCAACTCACTTCTGTCCATCAGCATCTGCTTGAGTCACATATCATCTATACAGTGTTTCTTGTACATGTGATGGGGTTCAGAGACATTAAGCCCCTGCTCTGGAAGCTGCTCTTTCCACACCCAGAGGAAAAATGAGGGGAGGAAGAAAAGAGCAAAGCCCACAGCCATTGACAGCTGTTGGCAGAATTTAACCCTCTATGTTCATTGTGGTATGGGGATGGGGATCAATATGGGCCTCACTTTCTCACTTCATTAATCTGCATACCCAAGAGACCAAAAGGAGGGACTGACCCCCGCAAGGTGCATTCCTTCTCCTGCCTCCCTGCCTTCCTTTGCGCTAAATTGATGCTACTCCAGTGTATAGCCCTGCGTTCACCCGCAGTTCAAGGACACTGTAATGATATCAGTGCATCCAGAGGAGGGCAACAAAGCTGGGGAAAGGGCTGGAAGGCATGTCCTGCGAGGAGCAGCTGAGGACTTTGGGCTTGTCTGGTTTGGAGAGAAGGAGGCTGAGGGGGACCTCATTGCTCCCTGCAGCTTCCCGAGGAGGGCAAGTGGAGAGGGAGGTGCTGAGCTCTTCTCCCTGCTACCCAGTCGCAGGACGCATGGGAACGGTTCAAAGCTGTGCCAGGGGAGGTTCAGACTGGACATTAGGAAGCATTTCTTTACCAAGAGGGTGGTCAAACACTGGAACAGTCTTCCTGGAGAGGTGGTCGATGCCCCATGCCTGTCAGTGTTTAAGTGGTGTTTGGCCAATGCCCTTAACAACATACTTTAGCTTTTGGCTAGCCCTGAATTGATCAGGCAGTTGGACTAGATGATCATTGTAGCTCCCTTCCAACTGAAATAGCCTAGTCTGGTCTAGTCTAGTCTACATTATAGAAGCACTGAAAAAAGACTGACCCAAAAAATGTAATTTTGAAAATGCATGGAGTTCCTATTTAAGGCTCCAATGATTGTCTAGAAACAACAACAAAAAAAAACTTAAAAGCTATCTACTCTAAACAAGAGCCAGTTCTCCACAGTTAGAGATGAGCCAAAATCAGAGACTGCTATACAGATCCTGCCAAACCTGGTGCATACAAAATTAGGTCAATTATCCGTTCTTTAGTTTGCATAATCCAAACCCAACTGGGAGAGTCTCTTTTAACCTGATTCTCCCCAATCATGCATGAGAAGAAACGTGAGATCTTCTGCCCGATGATCCTAAAGGTTTAGCAGCACAGCTAACACCACCTGACAAACTGCAGCCTATGTTATTAAGTCAAAATCCAAACAACTGGGATAAAAATTAAAATCTTAGTTCCCCGGACCATTTTGACTCAAAAACATTGTATTAATACAAAAAGCCCATGCAAAGTTTCCACCTCAGTGTTTTTTATGACTTCGTAGATCCTTCTGTACCTGCTGTTTTCTCTCATTAAGTACAGAAGAACATGCTTTTCCACGCTGAATCACAGGATACATTTCCAGCAAACAGTTTCCACATTATTACAGCCCACAAGAACAGTGTGGGAACTTTATGAATAGCAGCAGCTAACTGAGATTAAACTGATGGTTTGAGATTTCTTTTTTAAACCATCTACTAATTTTTTGGATGATTGTGCTCTGAAATAATCACTTAATCATATGGAATAGAAGTAAAGCTCTAGAAAAAAAAATTATAATGAATATTAAGTTAAATAATCTGGGCAGTCAACCTAATGAATTGTTTGGACAAAAATAGGTACTAACCATCAGGGAACAACAAATGTTACCACTTAAATGTTGAGCGTTGCTGCAGATGCAGGTTTAGGCATTTTATTGCTTTTATAAACTGATGAACAGTATTTACAGGATTGATATTCCCCAAACCCCACCACCACTGTCATCCACTGCTCGGAGCTGGAATAGTGAAAAATAATCTAGAAACAATTTACATCTAAGGCTCAAAAACAATTAAAATGCATGTAAAGTATGATGCTACAGGAATTAATCACTCCAACAGATGGCTGGTAGCTTGTTAATAAGACTGAAGCAGACATTTGTCTTTTTTTGGAATCCCATACCTTGAAGACAACAGGAGTGCCAAGGGACCTCCAAAAAAGGGATTGCTTCAGCAAAGGGATCTGACTATAAACTAATGATTAAAATGATCTGGAACACCAGAGACAAACCATTTGGGGTAATTCCAATTCAATTTTTCACCCTTCCTTATTCTCTGCCCTGCTATGGCCTCCACTCTAAACAGCATCAGCCAAAGGGGTATTTGGATGTGGACCTTGACTTCACAGGTTGGCTCACGGTTGGGATAACAGCTACACTAACAGCCACAGCAACTTTGCACTGAGAGATTTGCAGAGCAAACTCTTGTTTGCAGAGGCAGCTCTTGGATCCCAGGAAGCAGAACTTCAGCTGGGTCTCAGCAAAACATTTCAAAGTTGACCTTTTTTTAAAGACCCTTGAAGATGAACTTCCTTTAAATATACCTCTGGGGCTAAAAGAACAAGGTGCTGGAGACCTAGAGAAATGTTCCCTCTGTTAAGCACACATGCACACACACAGATATTACATACAGTGATTTGGTTAAGTCTCATTATTGTATTAAGCATATTTGCACAGTCACTCCAGGCCCTCAAGCCATCCTGCGCCTTGTCAAGGGGTACAGGACGCGTCCTGCACAAAGGAGCACAGGTGAAAGCCTTAAGCCAGTGTCCTTGTTTCAACTGGGATAATTTTCTTCCTAGTAGCTGGTATAGTGCTGTATTTTGGATTTAGGATGAGAATAATGTCGATAACACACTGATGTTTTAGTTGTTGCTGAGCAGTGCTTATACTAAGTCAAGGGCTTTTCAGCTTCTTATGCTGCCCTGCCAGTGAGGAGGCTGGGGGTGCAAGAGAAGTTGGGAGGGGACCCAGCAAGGGCAGCTGACCCAAATGGGCCAAAGAGATATTCCATACCATATGACGCCATGCTCAGTATATAAACTGGGGAAGTTGGTCAGGGGACACCATGGCTTGGGGATTGGCTGGGCACCAGTCAGCAGATGGTGAGCAATTGTATTGTGCATTACACATATATTCTATTATTATTATTGTTATTGTTATTATTAATAATTATTATTATCATCCCTTCCTTTTCTGTCCTATTAAACTGTCTTTATCTCAACCTACAAGTTTTAATTTTTTCTTGATTCTCTCCCTATCCCACTGGGTGGGGGAAGGTGAGCAAGCAGCTGCGTGCTGCTTAGCTGCTGGCTGGGCCTAAATCACAACAGCCAGTAAAGTCTCCAGAAGCAACATAAACCCATCACCATGGCAGGACAGAGATAATTAGTAAATTAGCATATTGATGCCTCTGTACTGCTTCTAGGATCTTATCTAGTATCTTAACTGATCATGGTCCTGTCCTCTGTAATTTCATATGGGATACTACAGTTTTCTATCCTCTCTGATTGGCGGTGTGGCTCCGCAGTCCAGTTTCAGGCTCCGGTGCCTTGTGGTTGTGCATCCCAGCTTTCTGCTCTGCACAAGGGTCACAATTTTAACAAACACATTAATTTCCAAATTTAAAAACTCAGAACTTTACTGATGCTGTGAAATAAGTAAACCAAGACCTGTAGTCTAAATTAAAGATTGTGAGCAAAGCAGGACAGAACCAAATTCATAACATACCACAAATAAATCAATAAAGAATGCAATTCTGCAAATCCCATCTTGCAAGATAGTGCTTCTATCTTCTTAAATGACAGCTAACAGATAAATAGCACTGTGACAGTCTCCCTTACACCACGATGGATGGGTGAGCATTCATTTAGTCAGCACTCCCAAAGGAACCTCTGAGAAAATACAGATTTTATAGGCATTTAGGCCATATTCAGAAAGACCAAACAATGATGTACCATTTGCAGTGCTGTGCCACTGAGGGCAGGCTCCCACAGGCTCTGAGCCCTGTCAATGGCTGTCAATGGAGAGTGGTAGACTGACTCGGGTCTTGCAGCCGAGGAGAAGGAGAGCTGCAGACCTGGTCTGATGGGACACTGGGGGTCTTGGCAAATTGCAAACAGTGTTGGGACTATCAGAGGCACTCTGTGCAGACAGTGAAAGATCCAGTTCTGTCTACTTACCCCACAGAGAAGCTGGAATGAATTAAAAAGAAATAGGATGGAGGGATATTTAAGTGCTAGACAGAACTTTCTACCTAAATTACTAGTCTGGGCTGACAAATAACCCACCACTTTTCATCTTTTTCCTCTTTCCTATGCCGAGACACAATGGTGAGACATGGTACAGGAGATGCTGAAACCCTTTTTGGAGACTTCCTTGACGCATAAGATACTTAAGCCTGCCTTTAAAATCATAAAATGAGTTCCTAAAAAAACCTGAAGGGCAAGATAATCCATTAGGGTTGTTTCTTATTGCATAAAAAAAATTACTTCCCACTCAGAAAATGCTTCAAAATCTAATTATTTTGTATAATATACCTCTTCTCCTCTTCCTCCAGTCTATATCAAATACTGGAAGAGGATTCTCCGCTTGCATGGATTTTATCTTAACGAATTGCCTAATCTTTTCAAGAAAATATGTTTTTCTATATAACTTTTGAGCACAGCCCCTTAATTAACAGCAAGAATGCTTGTGGACTGAAAACAAACCCAGTTAGTGAGTCTTGAAATTACATTCAGAGCCAATTGCATTGGCATTAACATTCCTGAACTGAAGTCAATACCTGCTTCTTGAATTATGTGCAGTGCCACATGTATCAGGAAGTCAAACATGGAATAAAAAGCTTGGGGTAGTGCATTATCCAGGAGCACACTCTGCACATAGCAGGGTGCGCCTCACCTCTGTGGCATGGTACCTCTCCTTCCTCTCCTTTTCTTCCCACAGGGCCAGGGAGGAGATCACAGGGACAGTGGCCTGAGGATGAGGACACACATATCTTCACAACCTTGTGAATGTCCTTTCAAGGATCAGTGGTGGGGGTAGTAATCCTTCAACTAACCCCTCAAAAATACCCACAAGCCTTGGAAAAAAAAAAAATACTGTGGGGCTCATTTCAGTTTCTGCATTTTTAGGGTCACTTACATCTCTGTGCCAAGTGTTGAAGGTTAAGTATCAAATGTGCTTCTTTCTTTAAGATTTTTTAAATGAACACTGAGCTTTTCACCTGCTCTTAAGAGGCAGTTTCAGGAAAACTTTCAGACATCCCATGACAAGTGATGAACTTCAGACCAGTTGACATTGCTGCTATCACCGGCACTACTTCCAAGACCAGCTTTGCCAGCCCGTCCCTGGGCCAGGAGCAGGGTCAGGAGCAAGAAGCTGCATAGCCACAGACTGTACAGAGCACATCATCCTCAGATCTTCCATGAGACTCCCTGCCATCTATCCTGATCTTCTCATTGGAGACCCAGGGGACTTGCTGGTGCTCTCCTGGCTGTCCAAAATCAACTGGCCTAAGAAACTCAAGGCTATAGCCTTCATTAGGTCTATAGATTTTGCCTTGGGAAGGCGTGATCTCTGCCATCAAATGCAATAGAAATGATCCATGTGTTTCTATTGAAAGGATTCTCTCTCTCTTTCTCTCTCTCTGTACATACAGAGAGAACAAGAATGGCAATGGGTCCACACTTCAGAGTTTCTGTTTTGAATGACAGTATGATGTGGTAATGAGAGGGCTCAAAACCCCCTGAAGGAAATAAAATGCAGTGCAAAAAAATACAAATCAAGTCCATCTGCAAAGATCCCACTCCCACAGACCCCATACAAGCAAATTTTCTGCTGGACGCAGTCAGATATGTAGCTCTGTTCTTCACAAGGTGACAGTGGGGACTCCCCCTCCAGTGGCTGGGAAGGGATCACCTGGCACCTCCTGGGGTCATCCTCTTTGTCTTGGAGAAGACAGATGGCCAGGTGCCTCCTTACTTGTCTTTCACTTCCCCATTATCTCTTCCAGCCTTTCAGGTCTAATATGCACTTCTAAATGTGAATGCCTCCCTCCTGCTCCAGGTCATCTGTATCTCTGCACTATCTCTATTCTCTTTCTAAAGAGCAAGTTTCTTCCTCACAAAATAGCAATGATTATTCTTTGTTCCAGAAACAATTATATGTTTGTTTCTTTCAAGTAGTTATTAAAACCTCAGATTATTTTCACACCATTTATTTAGCAAGATTTAACACACAGCCCTTCCTGGAGAGGGTAAAATCATCTTTGGCTGCTTTTACGAGCTACTCTTCTAGAAAAACTCTGGCCAACTCATTGCAGATACTGGTATTTCCTCTTTCTTTTGTCCTCTGTGCTCCACCTCCAGGTTTCTAAGCACCAACCTTTACATTTTTCCCTTTTCTTCAAAAGGGCAAGATACCAAATTCACTGCTGACGTAAGTAGGTGCAGCTCTAATTAAGTCAATGGGGTTACGCCTGCCTATGTCAGCAGTGAATTTGGCTCGACATCCCTACTGAGCAAAATGTCACATTACCTTTGCTGAGCAGGACATTTCAAATAAAACATTAGCAGAAACAATTAACTTTAAGCCATTAATCCCACTGAAGATACTTTCAACCTCCTAAGGATTGAAGTCAATCCCCAGTAAATGTCTTTGGCTTAATAGATTGTGATGCTTTGGTATGAAATATATTATTGAATGACACTGAATTAAGCAGCATCATATTGTATTTCTATATATAAATTATATTTTAGCACACATGTGACAACTTTTAACTATAATACTTAAGAAACTATTAGCAATGGAGGAGCTCATACAGAACATCGCATTATATAATACCTATGAATTTTGCAAATGTATTATGTATAGCTCTAATACTACACTCAGATATAACACACTTCTGTATTTCATTAGCATCACATTTTACATCAACAAAGATGGAAGATTTATAAATAGCAGCATTCTCTAATTCATTCCCTTTGGCACAAAACAGGTGGTAACAAATCTGGATGACTGAGAGGTAAGAATGCAGTCTTGCTCCCAACACTTTCATTACAGCTACAGAGGGAAAGGGGTCAAGATATTTGAAGAATTTGAAAGCACAAGCTCTGCTCCTTTCTACATTTCCCTGAAGAGTGCATGGCAGCTCACAGCCAGGTGCATGTGGACTAGCAACTCCACTATTGTGCTCTTGGGTGCCCTTCTGCTTTACAGTGTTCATAAAACACAGGTGGGGTGCATGAGCTCCTGCTTCAGAAAAAGGATAAAATTACCAGATTCTTGTAGGTCAAACCCTGCTGTAGGCAGCCAGAAGGAAAGCTGGAGATAGAGATGGATGTTGAATTCTGTCCCTCTCCAGGACTGTCGTGTTCTCTGCCTTGCATGGAGTGATTCTCCCATTCAGGATTTGCAGCCCTACACGTGCCCTAGGAGTTAAGTACCTTAATCCTTTCTTCTAAAGTCCAAGGAAGTGAAAATCATTTTATCTATCAGAAAGCCAGAAGAGAAGGAGTGGAGGCATGAACCCTGTCTTCCAGTTCCTCTCTGGACGCTCCACAGGAAAGAGAACTGAAGTTCCTACATCCACCCACCAGGACATTTGTTCTCCCACCCTTCTCACAGGTGCATGGGCTAAACACCACATTTTAAAGTCATCTCTCCCTTTCCTATTGAATATTTACTTAGAATATGCAAACTGTAGCAGCCACAGCAGGAGATGTGAAGAGAAAAACATTTCCTTTGCTCCAGACTGCTCCCCAGTGTGCTGGTCACGTCTTTTTCAGGAGCAGGAGAGAAAGCCCAACTCACAGAGGAAAGAACTGAATAAAGGTGACTCACCACTTAGGTGACTGCTGCAACTAAGAATCTCAGTATTTTAATCACGGTGTCCTCTTGAAGGTAAGCACAGGTCCCCAGCTCCATATACATAGCCTTGCCAGACAACACAAACATTTGCACGTTGCCTAATGTGGATAAAGTTGAATCAAGGGGAATAAAGTTCTGCAGGAGCAGAATATTAACAAAAGACTTCCAAAAAATACAGGGTACCAGTTATGTTTGGCCATCAGGTGAAAAAATATTGACCCAAACTTGGAGCATATGATCGACGACCTTGAATCTCTGCCTCATCCATTTTTAATCATCATTTTCCCAAGGAGAGAAGACCCTGGCTGCCTTGAGGTCCTTTCCCATGTACACAGAGGCCCAAGGAGAAAGGAGATTTGTACATACCAGGTAGCAGGACAGGCAGGAGAACTGTCTGTCTAACTTCTGTACTCCAGGATACAAATATTTTTGCCCCCTGAAAAGATACCTGAGTATGATATCTGCAAAATTTAATACTGGCCTAAATTTTACCATCCCTTAACCATAACCTGAGTTCTGTTCTATATCAAATCACATGAAGCCAATGGCAGGGATATCATCAAAACCTAAATACTGCAGCACTATAGTATAAAATATATTTTGCAGCAAGTCTTCCTACTCAAGGAGAAACTGTCTCTGCTGGTGCTTGCAATGACATTTCACACGCTGAAGTGAACCAAGTATGAGTGCAGGTGGGTGATTTAATCTCGCAGTACACCTTCTAATGAAGCAACACAATACACAGCTGTCCTGCTAGAAATCTAGGGCTATTACACTTTTCAATAGCTGTATGTATTCTGCTGGGACATACCCAAATTTGTTTTGTTTTGTTTTAATAGTTATTTCTGACATGTTATTTATCAGATTTCATGCTCACTCAGAGAACAGATTACATCATAGTCTCTGTTAGAAATGCTGCTGGGGAGTGAAAAACTCTAAATCCTTAGCACTACTCTGAGCTGGACCCTAAAGGTTTTCAAAGCCAAAAACTCATGAGGAATTCAAAGAAAGTTTTGCTGGTATGAAGGATTTGGGACCACACACAGAAGCTGTCTCCTAAGTTCAGGGCTAGTGTGCTCCACCTCGGCTCCTATGTCCCTAAGGTGGCTGGGAGAAGCACCCCAGGACACCCCATGGCAGCATCATTGCCTGGGTGCCCAGCCAAGATGGGGTGCAGAGGAGGGAGAGGAGCACGTGTTCTCAGTCCGATCCCAATATGCACTCATGACCACGGGGCCATGGCCTGGGAAACACTCCAAGATGCCATGGTTTCTGTGCAGCCTGACAGCACAGCTCTGCCCAGTTAGATCAATGAACACTTTGCAATTGATTTCTGGGATAGCTGCTGTAGGCCATATGGTTTCATTCATCAATTGCTTTAGTACTCACCTCATTTTAAGCACAATAGCAGCTTGATTGAAGTCAATAATACAGTTCAGATACTTAAAACTAGTTATGTTCTTAAGTATTTTGATGAATTGAGGCCTTAATGAACATTGTTAATGAAGGTGTGATCCTCTGAGATTTAGAACATCTTCAAATCTCACACTTCGTTGCACAGGCACTTGAATTCAGCAGAAGTCCTTGTAGCCATCAGGAGAAGTCACCTCCCCCTTTCCCAGAAGCTGGTCCTCACCATGTCCCTGGTGCTGGGCCCTGCAATCACTTGGCAGTGTGATGTGCCTGTCCATCACTGCCAGTTTGGACCAGTTCCCTGCACACCATGCAAGCTGGTGGGGGTGGAGATAGAGGTGGTAGGTGGTACCACCTCTTCTGGCAGCAGCACAGCATGTGCCAGATTGAAGGAACCATATAACCATAGCACAGCCAAATCAATGAAAAACTAGTTTGTTAAACCATTGGAGTGATTATCTGATAATTAAGTATCCAAAGCATATATTCTTTACCAGGGAAAACTTGGAGACTTCAGCATTCACATAAACTGCCATGAGTGTGTTCAGACCAAACCTTATCTGTAAACAGGAGCACATACAATTAAGAAAGAAACATAATGTTTTATGTGGGTACCACCTAGTGGCAAAGGGCTGGGATTTCCATGTGTTATTTTTGATGGAAATAATATGTAAGTTCTGGAAAGAAGATCCTGTTAACCAGGTGCCCAAATATTTTGGATTTCTCTGGACTTCATGTTTAAAACCATTAGCCTGTTTCAAGCTGCTTGCCTAAAACTCACACTCATGTTAAGAAAAGTTTCCAAAAATATTTTAATGGTTCTGGAGACTCTGGGTACAATGCTGACGAAAGGCTTTTGCAGTGGGGAAGCAAATTAGATAACAAATGTGGCACATTCAGAGAGGGACACACACACACACACAAGGTAATTCGATGAGGCATGTACAACAAGCCCAGTGGTTTCAAGGTCAATGCCACTGCACACTTGTGATTCACCAGAGGCATAGTTCTGGATGCCCAGCAGCTCAGATACAATGGTCTGAAAATAAGGGAGAAACCACAGCTATGGTTTTCAGAGGGATCAGGGAAGCCAACGGTGTAATAAGACAAATCTTGTTTTCTGGCTGATCCATCTGGTGTCCTTTGAACTGAAGGGTGAAAGACATGTTCTTTTGGGGCCTTTGCAATAAAATGCAAAGAGACTTTCAAGTGGAAAGTACACAAAGGAAAAAGCCTCTGGATGAAAATGCCTCCAGACATGGCAAGTTGTTACTTAGCCAAGTAAAGGCACAGTGGGATCATGACTCAAAGGAAAACTAATGCCATCATATTGCAGGCATTTGAATTGAAAATTGTTAGATATTAATTTTTATAAGCAGTACAATGAACTTTTCAATTATAAGAGGCATAAAAATGACGCTTAACTGTCACAAAACAAGTCAGTCACTTTATTCTGAGCAGGTAGCCCTATGCCCACATTTTGGCACACTTGCAGCAGTGTCAATTAACCAGCAAAGGGCCCACAGCTGGACAAAGTGATGTAGCAACAAACTCTGATTTGCATTTGGAAATGGACAGAAGCACAGCAGTTGTCCCTAGCCAGGATGAGGAAACCTGCAGGCAGACCAGGCAGTGGGGATCCCATGGCTCTGCTCAGCACCAGTTTCTCACCTCAGGTAAATCAGCAAATAGTTCCTCCTAAGACCAGGCATGAAGTCCTGACCATGGTGAAATCAATACCAAAACCTCTGTTACCTACATTTCTGCCACTATTTCACCTGGTGCCTCCAGTGTTTCATGCCACTCCAGAATAGGGTTCTGGATCAATAGGTTTATTAATCTCATAAAACAGATTACAAAGAGAGGCTGCTCGAAGGGACAGCAGTGTGCATTGTGTGGGCATTATTTTATATCTATTTCATCATTTCAAACCTATTGTTGATTATCATGTGAATACTGCATGAACTTCAGCTTTGGAAAACTTCTAATAATTGTGACTTGTGAAGCTGTCAACTCATAGTATACCTATTCACTTTTTACAGACCTACACATCAATAGATTGGAAATACCCTGGAAAATGAAGAAAGGGAGAAGGACAAGGAAAGAAAATAGAGAGCTTTGCGACAGCCCTCTGCCATGGGGAGGGCTATCAGCAACAATGGCAGTCTGTCTCTGGGGGTGGAAAGGCCCTTGGACAGCTATAGGTGATGGTGTAGCACCCTGTGCCAGAGTGTCAGTGCAAAGAACCCTTGCACTGAAGAGAGCAGAAAGGTAAGAAATTTAGCTCCAGATGTAGGAAAGATCCACAGTGTTTCACCTTAGAATAGCAAGAGTGAACCTCTCTACTGAGAGCCTGTCTGAAAGTGATTTGTCATTTGATGATCTTCCTAAGAGAAGCAGGCCCATTAGTGACATATAAACTGTGCAGAACAAGAATACAGTGTATTTTCTTCTGTAACACTGAATTTCAGATCTATCTAAGTGTTAGACAGTAAATAAAAGCTCTTTGAAAAATAAGCTCCTCTGAATGCTTCACCTAGTGAAGGGGATGAGAGAAGTCCAACCATCTTTCCCACAGGCAGCTGCAGACTACCCTGTAATCCCCGCATGCCCTCTTACAAATGAAGCTCTCAGACAGAAAGAAAGGGTGAAAAAACAGGGGCACACATAAGAAACATTAGTAAAATTCTTGGTTGGGAGAGTATACACTGTTGATAAAAAAATCCAATCCCATTCTCATTGCTTAAGAATAATGAGTGGACAAAATTAAACACTTCTTGCAGGAATAAAGAGTGTGTCTTCATTACCCAGGTAACAAGAAAACTTGACTCTTGTCTGAGTCTCAGAATGACTGAAATCTGACAAGTTTCATAAAATTCAGTGAGTAAGGCTGCCTTGCAACCAGATGATGGAAGACATTTCTGCATTGGTTTTGTTCAGGTGCATTTTCCTAAATTTGGGTACTATGTCAAGATTTCTGCTTTATAGGTGGAACCCCTTCTCACTCAGCCCTGATGCGTGTAGCATTTGCCTCCAGCCAAGGGGCAGTGGATTGAGTTTACTGTGGTAAAGGCCATGGTTAACACTTGTTCAAGCCCATCAAAGTGATCCCATTGCAGGCTTCCATGGCACATGTATGTTCCTCCACACCATGAAATAAACTGCATCCAGTTCTCTGCCCTTTTCTACCTGCCCACTTTGTTGTCTCCTTTTTCTGCTATTAAAAATATGGTGACCTTAGACCAGATGGCATACAAGACCTTAATATCTCTTAGACAACACCCACCCCAAGTATCTCACTTATGTAAATGGGGACAACCAATGTATTTATTAAGTTGAAACAATATATTTTGAGAGAAAACAGCCATGCAGAGTGTGGAGGTTTTTTAGAAAAAATAATACACGAATGTACTTTAGTGGAGCTGCACTGCAACTGTCAGTAATAATGGGAAATAGCCAGATTGATAGGTGTGACTTCTGAACCTCTCACTCCAAGAATAAAAGAAAGGATCACAGGGACCCCACAACTTATGTCATATTCCTGTCTTGGGAAAAATGTTCTTCCAGCAGAAAGGGACTCTCCATTTTATCTAGACAAGCACCCTGAGGTGGCTGGACCACAAACTGTCATCTTCGTCCCAGTCACCTCCAGTCCAAGCAAGCTCAGAAACATCTCTCAAGTCAAAAGTCAATACTGTCACTTCATAATTTGGCCCTGTCAGTTCAGCAACACATGTCTTTCCAAATATAATTAAATGTTTTATAAAGCTTTGCTCTACTCAGTTTTACATATGTACATTTATTTTGCTTATAACTGATAGCTTGCTAATACTCGTGTATTGCTTGGAGAGCATTCCAGCCAGTTAGATTTTCACCCAAACTTGTGAATCGAAACCTCAGGCAAAATAAGAGCTGTCTCTCATACCTTTTACAGATTAACAAATAGTTCTTGCCCTGCTAATGCTATTCTTAATTGGACTACACTGTGAGGAGCAATTAAGACTAAATGGCCACTTGCTGAGAGCTGGTGAAAGAGAAACTGCAGCTTGAGGCGTTCACATTCTCCAAATAAAGTGCAGTTCCCTTACTTTGGTGTTAAAGAAAGAAGCTTAATTTTTTAATGGCTTAGTATATTAAAAAGGAATGATTCAATTCACAGCAGGGAAACCTGTTTTGGGAGGGATTATATTTTCTTAATTTTTTTTTTTTCCTGAAATGACTTTGTAGATTTAAAGAGTCCTGACTGACAGCAATGGAGGTGGAACTCTCCCGTGCCAGAAAGAAGCACTGACAGCTACAGCCACAATAGCCTTGCTGCACTGCCTCACCTGTAGCTTGCAGAAGCCATCCCAGGGCTAGAAAGAGATTTTCCCTTTTAGTCCATTCACTGGCAGTCTGTCAGACAAATACTGGGTGCATGATTTAGCAGCGCAAATGAAATCTAGGTAACAATTCTCATCTCTTTTTAAATAATCCTGAAGGGCCTGTCAGCCCATGAAATGTCCTCCCTCTTCAGATATAGCCCACTGTGAGCCATACCTGCTGCCCCTTGTCTACAGTGATTAAAACAAATGCCACATGTAGTGAATTGCAACCATCTTGAGGAGGATAATAGGTCCTTATTTGAAAGGAAAGGTTACACTTACCCCACTGACTGGTAACAGAGGAATGAATTTGCTGCAGTTATAGCAAATTATATATTCTAGAACGGTTAAACCTGAGGAGGACCACTGTCCCTCACAGATGGCAATCTGCTGCCTTTCACTCATGCTAAAGTTGGGATCCTGACAGTTTCCCAGTTTTACCTTCTAACCTCACTGCCACCCTGCCAGCGTGCATCCTCCCAATGTTGATGCTAAGCTGGATCTCACCCAGCTACCCACATCCCTTGGGTGCTGCTGAAAAACCAGTGCCTGGTCACCTTGCCTGGTTTAGCCACCACAGGCCACAGCAGGGCCATCAGCTGCCGATGTCTCAGCCCTGCCTGAAAGGATTTTCTCACCAGGAGTTTTCTGCAGTCCTCTCCAACTGGGAACAGATCCCCTTGTGGGAGCCAGGCTCAGAGCAAACTGGCTGGACAAAGTTACAGGAAGAGTGAGAAAGGCAGCTGTGGTCTCAGCTCCTTGGTCTAACCCCAGCCAGAAAACAAACTCCAGCAGATATCAAGTTTTCTGGGAGGGAAGCCTATATTTATAATGGTGGATAAAAGAGTGTTCAGCCAAGATATCAGCTGCCACCTCTGTGTACGTTTCTGAGCTCTGAATTACAAGACTCCCCCACTGGCTCTAACAGAAGGACCTCTGCTAGGTTTTCTAGGAAAGCCAATGTTCTTCCAACACATCCTTACTGAAATGAGGTCCCTGCAACTCCCAGTGTTCATAACACTTCCATATAGACTTTAAAAGCCTGAATGCCTAAGGATTTGTCTAAACTAGTTTTATATCACACACCAGGAATTTTTAGCGTGAGTTTGTCTTTGTCTGAAACATTTGGAAATAGGTAACGTATCAGTTCACTATGTTATCTGTATGCACATTTAAATCCTTTTTACTTTCTATGCCCATTCTGTCCCTCCACAGAGACCAAGATCTGAACACCCCTTATCCATCATTGCAGGGAGTCTCAGTATCATTAGCACCATTTCATCCCAGCGTACCATCTATCTAGTGACTTAACCTGATGAGATGACACTAGCCAACATTAGTATTTCATTTTTCCATTCCCCAAAAGATTTTTCTGTTCAATTTAGCTACTACTTGACAAAAATATTGCTGAACACCTGCAAGAGATAAAACAACCTTAATCCAATTTCTTTTCGCAGATGCTAAGGGCCTTGTTCTTCTGCCAGTCATGCAGCTTATAGCTCAGACTTCTGCACAATTTAAATGAAAAACAAGTTGTTTGACTTCATTGTGGGAATGGTATAAACAAATGTAGTCTGTCCTTCACCAAATTTGTATGCCTTGGGGAGCTCAGTGCTTACCTGAGGGATAGAGGGAGCGCAAGTGTCTCAAAGTAGCCAGGTATAAATTAGTAGCAATGGTGAAAGGAGCTGCTTCACTGTCCATTCCTCTGAAAGACTTGTGCATCTGAGGCAAGTCAAGGCAAAACAGAAGGAACCAAAAAGATAGCCACTTCTGACAGTAAATGGTCAACACTGGGAGCTAGACTCCAAACTAGACTGTAATCTGCTGCTCTGACTCACAGCCTAGATGCAGCTAATTGGCATAGCTCCTTAATTAGCACAGAGCTGCCATCTCCACAGATGGGGGCAGGATGTGCAACATCCCAGCGAGGAGCACAGCACATGTCTTTGGGGAACCTTCTCCTCCCATAATGATGCCCTGGCTGAGAAGGTTGCTCTTGGCTAAAGAGCAACATTGGAGACCAAATGGGGGAAACTATGAAGTGGATCTTCCTTAACATGCAGATGGTCACACAGCTGAGCAGCTGACGTGCTTCTCTGCAGGCTGTATCCTAAGGAGGCTTTCCCTGGAGGGCCGAGAACAGGAAAGCCAGCGTGCAAGTGGTTGCTTAGACTTACTACCCCCTTAATACAAATGAAAGAGGCTGATGCTTCTCTCAACATGTTCATATACATTCTCCATTTGCATTCAGCAGTGCAAACCTTGCATGCCCTGGGATGGGTCAGTATTTTCACCTCCGACCCACAGAGTTCCTTGCCACTTCAGTATTGCCATACGCAAACAGTTGCTCTGATTGCAGATCAAGCACATTTGACTAAAGATTTTTACTAAACCATTCATCAAGTAGCAAGCAACATCTCCTAAGAATAACATAACATGATATAGATAAGGCAGCAATTGTTTCCTAGCTACCAAAAGGAGCCTTAAGCAGACAAATCAGCAATTTTTCTTTTTTGATTTCTTAGGCTGAGGAGAAATTTCCTGAAAATAATCCCTCCTTTGTTTGCAGAATACTTCTGAGGTTACATTTGCAGAAGCAGTTATGTATCTCAATATGTTCTGTTGTCCAAAGGGATCCATCCAAAATGTCTTCCACCAACCCTCCCTTTTCACACTCGCTACTTGGTCTGCAGCTTCTGAAGCAAAAGGGTCTCCTGACACTTACAGCGATGGGCAAGGATGCAGAACAGCAATGCTCCCAGTGTGACGGGACCTCAGTCAGAGCTCAGTCGTGCCGCAGGAAAGCCAGTGGCATAACTCTAATCTAGTTAGGTTATCCCAGGCATCTCTTCCTCTTAGGAACAAGACACACAGACACACAGGCACATGCATAACACATATCTCGCAGGCCAAACTCTGTTCTCTGTTACCAGTATCAAACTGCAGTAACTCCAGTTAGGCCAGCCTTCACCATTCAATTACATCACTCTGCTGGGTTATTCTGGATTGATGTTGCTGCATGAAAATAGAACTTGGCCCTTAATATATTGTATATTTTTATACGGAGGATGACAGATGTCAAAAATGCAAATTTATTTGCTGAAAAGAGAGCTGCACTCTCCTTGATGATTCTAGGAAGACCCTAAGAAATCTTCAGGTTAAGATAAAGTTTAAAATGAGATGAGACTTTCTCCCTCCTTCTGGCAGGAAGAGCCAGTACATACAATTACAGTCTCATGACTGTGTTAGAACCAAATAGTTTCCAGTATTTGCAAGTTCTATGTGTCATCAGTGTAAGAAGATTTTATATATCAAATGCCAGCCTTTGTAGCTTGTCCTGGCATTTCTAAGATGATATGTGGAGTTATGCTTCACCAACCTTTATCCAGAAGAGCTAATGCTGCTAAGTTAACAGTATGGCTCTAAGTTTTTCATTAATTTTTCCAATGCACCTTGCTGTAGTGGGCAATGGAGATATGAAGTTAAAAAATTGCATGGAAAGGAGAAGCCTGTTAGGAAGTTAGCAATTAATGACATAGAGCAACACAGCTAGCACCAAGTTTTGAGGGATGTAACTTAATTACTGTAATTACATGAGTTGTCTGCAAATGTATATATGCACAGACAGATCCCAATGGATTGAGCTGATGGCTGGGTTTTTTTAACTTTGGAAGATTCTTGGCTGAAAAAACTCCTCTCTCTCTCCCCCTGCGGTCCTATACACACATACACCTCCCAGGCCTTATGTGCATCATCCTATTTATGCCACTGAGGCTACCCATGTGCATAGGGATGGAAGGGCATTTGTGTGAGGATCTGTGCAAACATGACCCAAGCAAGCAGGCTCAGTTTTGTTTCTAATTCCTCCTATTCATAGCCTGGAAGGGTAGAACTGATAAAAGGACCTGCAGCTGCACGAGGAGATGCATGAGAAAATTCATCAGGAGTTTTCCATGACTGGAACAGCTTGGGATGCATTCCCTTATCCTGAAGGGTTCAGGTGACTCTGACCAGATCCTGGGAAGGGAAAACAAGGCTTAGGGGCATAGGAAGGGCCTGGCTAGTGATGGGCTCCTTCAGATCCAGCACCAGGTCGGGCTGTTTCAGCATTTCCCCAGTACCCACTTGCTAGCTGGGAAGCAGTGTTCAGATGTGTTTTTTCATATTCTCTTGAAATGTTCACTGTGCTCCCACACCCTAGACCATATGGTACTTATTAAACTGTTTTTGTAATAAATATACAAAGTCTGAGTTATGTCAGTCATATAGCCATGTGTCTCAATTTTGACATCAGCAGAATTACCTGGCATAAAACCAGCATGATCCAAGAATAATATCTTTTTTTACTGGCATATTGTTGAGGATTGTGCAGATTGTTTCAGCCTGATGATAATAAGATGGCAAAACTACAGACATGATTCCTTGCTTGTCTGAGAACAGTAAAAAATGTACGTAGTCTAGGGAAAAGATTAACTATTTCACATAGATTAAAATAGAAAAATCTCTTTGGGGTCCATTACATCTTCCTTGTTAATGTTTTATATTTTTTATTCTGCATTTTAAAAAATTTGACATCCCAGGGTGGGCTAACTCTACAAATGTCACTTCCCGGGTGGGCTTGTCCTTATGCAATTAGAAATAAAGCACAGAACATCCAGAACAGATGGGACTGCTGCACAGAAGAAAATCTCCTTCTTTACTCTCATTTTTTCCCACCCAAATTCTGTTTCTTACAGAAGATATTTAAAGTATGGAATCAAATTAGAGTTAATCAGCCAGAGCATTTTGTAATCAATAAGAAGGTCACATCCCATGTGGAATGGTGGAATTTTGCAATCCATCACTAAGCCTGTGGCTTTTTCATGAGTTTATGTGGGTCAAATGCTGTTTTCTAGGTGAGCAGGGTAAGTGAGGAATAAATCCATTCAAACCCACAGAGTTACTCTATATTTATATACTATGGAAATAGGTACAGAGCCTTTGTTTTGAGCAGCAGATGCAGAGTCAAGACAAGTATAGCACCATGACAGCCCGTTACAGAGCATTGTGGAGGGGCTTGACCCTGCTTCTCAGGCTGGGTCCCCTCTGAATACTCCCGCTGCCATCACTGCATCATTATGGCATCATTACTCCTGCTGGCCTCCTGCTTTGCAGCAACAACAGGAGGTGAGGACATGGCAACTCCCTTTGCTAAAACAAAGACCCTCTAAAGGCCTCGGAAGAAGCAAGAAGAAAAGAGGAGCTTCTCTTGCTGCAGATTTCCCATGCAAGCGGTACTGAGAGTCTCACTTCCCTCCCAGCATCTGCAGCGAATTATATCTCATTTGCTCGCTCTCTCAGAAGTTCCTCCTGCAACCCTGTTTTCTTTTTAGCTCTCCTGAGCAGGTATGAAGAGTGGTATGTCTGCTGGTGCTGATGAAAAACAACATCACTGCTGGCTCCCCTAAAGTGGAGCCCTGCTAATTTTGATCACTGTTACAGAGACTAACCTGTCTCAGCTGTCCACAGAAATCTGGAATCTTCCCTGGGGTTTTAGCCCTGCTATGGACAATCACTCCAAAGATGCTGAGCCCTTGAAGTTTTCTCAGACACAATTCTTGACCTGACAAGCAGCCCTGGAGTTTATCCTCAATCTTGGAGATACAAATGCTGCATACTCACTCCCAAATACTTCCAAGGGACTTTCAGATGCACCAATCACATACCCCATGGCTTTTGTAAAGGAACAATGAAGAAGTTCAGATGATGGGAGCGAAAAATATTTGAGAAGGGATGAAAAGCCTTTGAGAAATATCAAGGCAGAACCCGTCCAGTAAATCTCCAGACTATTGAGTGTTGAATTGGCATGCACTTTGTTTATCTTTTTACCTTGCGTTGTCCAGACCATCCTTTTCTGGATGTATACAGAAGAAAACTGCCCCACCACATTGCAGTAATTTTCTCCTGGTGGTTTGTTGGGTTTTGACTAGTTTCTAAGCAGAAGCAGATCAGTGGAGCTATTTTGCAATGTTTATTTTAAAACATTCTGTTCTTTTATGTAAAACAGTTGGGAATTACAGTAAATTGGCATTACTTAAATGCTATCTTCACACTTCTCCCAAGGCTGGTAAGTCTAAAATATTCTACCTGAGTTGTTTCATGACATAGCTGTGGTAATTGCCTGAGCATGAAGATATACTTTTTGGGGGGTGGGGGGCAGCGATGATATTGTAAATGATTCTTTAGCTTATGGGGGAGCAAAAAGAACCTGTTTGGTAAATAACTTTTTATACCTATCTTTCAGATAAATAAACTGAAAAATAAACCAATACACAAATGGATTCAGTGATGACAGAATTATTGAACAGTTAATCCATGGTGTGAATGAGACCAGAGCTGCAAATGTCTTTGTCCCTCATTTATTTCAAAGTCATTTGCTTATTCACAGAACAACTTTCTCGAAAAGACTCTCTGATTTCTAATAACAAGCTAGCATATGTTCTATTAGTTTAAAGCAAACAAGAAAGAAAAAAAAGCCCTATCATCACATCAGTTTATATTTAAAATGCAACATGTTATACATAAATATGTACAGAGCCAACAAAGCAGCTGCATTTTATGCAAGAGAGATGAAGGAAGTTATTAGAGAACTGTTGTTCTGATGTACTAAATTTCTCAGTATCTTTAGAGTACTTTTCAAATGGATAGATATATTTTCTTTAGTTACTGAAATACTGTACGAATTTATTTAGTGCCCATTATTTTCGTTAATTTTCTTACTGAATTTAATGGGAACTCTGACAAATTTCACATACTCATTTTAAAATACTTCCAGAATATCTTTGCTTTTTAAAAACAACAGGATCTTTAAATCAAACTTATTTTCTCTCCTGATGCGTTACACAGATTTTTGGTGTGTCTACCACCTGGCCACTGCGAAGAGCCCCCTGAGTCTCATGGCTGTGCCTGGAATCCTGATGCAGCAGGAAAAAGCTGCATAACTGGCAGTTGTATTTGTTTCTGCAAAGCCCTTGCCTGAATACAAATCTAATTATTTGGAGTAAAATACACTATAGTGCTCCCTAAGTTCTAGGGTCATTTTCCTAAGCGTAATTCTATGGCTTTCATACTGGGATTGCTGCCGCTTCTGGTGTTCTAATAATGTAGCAGTGAACCTGTGTATGGCTATGCTTGTTTGCTGCAAGAGACAACATGGCTCTTTCCCGCAATCACTGCCATTTTGTGGCTGTAAAATGAAATGGCCTACATCAAGCTCCTAGCAAGCAAGTGTCTGTCCTGTATAAACCACCAGCAATGCAGACATGGATCTTCTTCATCCGTTCCAGGAAGGCCAGAGGAACCAAGTAACATCATGGTTCTCCTCCAAGTGGCACCCTCCTGCATGGACACCCCCACTTCCCTTTGGCATCACCATCACCAAGCAAAAAGTCAGGAAGTGAAAGGGAGGTTTAAACCGAGTGCAGGAGAGGTTTTAATACAAAACTGAATGCTTAGGGTTCCCCTGGTCTAGAAGCATAAAACTGGAGATAAATAGGGGTATTAAAGCATGTCAGTGTTAACTTCAGGGAAAACACAGCTGAGCCAGCGTGAAATCTAGAGACGGAGAAGTCCTGCTCTGTATCTGGATGCTTTAGTGCCTGCGGTGAGGTGACTCGTATCGAGCTGGTGTGGGGGAGACCTCAGCCCCCTGAGGAATGCTGAGCTTTGTCTCCTGTTCCAATGCACAGAGTTTTGGTATTTACCCATGCAGAAATTGTTTATGTGTAATACTAATGCAGGAAAAGGCAAAATATGGAAAAAATTATGTCTAGATTAAGGGCAGAGCTTTCCTTTTGAGAAAAAAAAAAAAAAAGCAAGCCTTAGAAACAAATATCTTTATTGGTGTGCACATATGGGTCACAGACCATCACTGAAGCTGCGGAACAATGTTCCAGCATCTTTGTGTTTGAGGCTGTTTTATACAGGACAGGTGATAATTTCCCACTCTATCCATTCAGGACCAGCTTTGCTGAAGACTACAGGCATTATTAATTATAGCTGCTTTTTATGGCACCAACACATAGCTGAGTTTTTGCTGCAGGTTGTGACTGCACCAGAGGCAGCTCCCATGGGGAAGAAATTCAGCTTGGGAGAACCCCACTGCAGTTCCCATGCAGGCATAGAGCATCCAGGCAGAGCCCTTCCGTTACTTTCACATGCAAACAAAGTTTCCACAGAAATTTTACTCAAAAAACACTCTATGGCAGAACTGAGGAGACTGTAAAGATAATGATAATTATCCAACTACAAACAGAAACTCTTAAAGAAGAATCCAGTGTGGTAGCTTTTTAGTTTAAAAGCATTTTCCAGTTACTTAAATTTTGTGCAAGTGTGATTCCAGAAAAATTACACAAATTAGAGTAATTTTTCCAAGCTGTGCTTCCTAAAAAGGTGAAGTAATTACACAAGCATCTAAGGTAAATTTCTCCTCTACAAAACCTGAAAACATGTACAGGACATGGGTCTTCTCCAGTGGGCAGAGAAATGAAAGAGGGTGAAGGGAAGAAATCTCTTGGATAAATTAGGGGAACAGGGAGAGGGGCAATACAGGGAGGAGAGGCAGAGACCAGAAGGGGAAAACACAGAAAAGCAGGAAGGACCCAAAGAGGGAAAGGGCAAAGAGAAGCAAGAGGTAAGGTGTGTCTTCCTCCATCTCTCCATCTTTAAAAATTCTGGAGAATACACTTCATTGAAGAGAGTGTGAGCTTAACCTGGGAGATCAAACACTATTGTATCAGGGCATCTCTAGATTTGCACGAAGAAGTGAATACCTGGTGCTCCCTTCCCCTGAAATCTCTGCACTTCATATATTCAAGCTATCTCAGATTGTCCACGTTTGTGGTGCCCACAGAGGATAAACGAGCTCTTTCTAAACAGACTACCTGGCTGGTGTGTCACATCATGCAGGATATGATGCCATTAATATTTATAAACCTTCTGTGCTATACAGAATATCCCCAACTCCTTTATGACAGGAATCATTTATAAACTGGAGAAGGGGAAGGGGTACAAAGGGAAATGTGCAGGCAGCACTCTTGACTTTCAGTTAACAGGATTAATGTCACTGAAGAAAACAAAATTCCTCCAGATCTGTACCAGTATAATTGAGGGCAGCACCTGACCCCGTGCTACACTTACCTTCTCACATTTAAGAGGGCAGCATGCTCTTCTCCAGCTGTAAGTTTTGTGATCTTAAATTCTAACAGAAGTGGCCTGACAACTTTGGAGGATATTTTCTGGTCCAAGAGGGCAGCACGCAAGAAAAGCAGATAGGAAATTGAAACAGAGAGGAGGGAGGCAGGTTGCATTGGAGGTAAGAGGGGATGGTGCCATTGATAACCCAGTTAACAAGAGGCAGCTCAGTTCCATTAAGCTTCTGGAGCTGGCTTGAAAATTCATAGGTAACCTGAAAGGAGAACGGAAAAAAAAAAAACACACTTGCCATTTCAGAGAGAGAAATATTATTCCTGCATCATGCTGCCTGGGCCAGGAGACTAGCTGTACCTGGCAGAGGTCAAGGACAACACAGCCATGATACTGTTGCTCTCTTCCAAAGCTGGAATGAAATCAGTTGTATACACCGCAATGCAGTCAACAGTGAAATTACTTCCAGTTGGGTTGCTGCTATTTTTGCTAATAGCAGCTAGAGTTTAGCTGGCTGTTTTCTCCTGAAGAATCAGTGTAAAGAGGGGGAAGATAATACACTGATGAAAATTACTGTTTCTGTTCAACATCCTATACTCAGTAGGTTTTACTAGGCTCCTCTAAATATAGAAGCATGTGCTTGGTGGTGGATGCTGCTCACTCTGTTCAGATTCATAGCGCTGCATGGGAATGCCTTGCATGCAAATCACTTCCACAGCCTTCCTCATCCTCAGCTGCATCAGTTTCTTCTTCTTTAATTAGTGAAACAAAAGTGCAACAGGGAACTAATTTCCACCAGCTGTGTTCTTCTCTTTTATTCACGCATTTTTCAATTTAAAGCACACAAGTAAATAGGACTCAGACAGACTTGACTAATTAAAGTGACTGAAGATCTGAGGAGAACTTTCTTCTGATGAACACGATTTCCTCCAGAAATACCAGGTCACTGGACCTAAATAGTTTTCTTCAAAACGTCTTGGGTTGGCCCTTCTGCCAACCCCAGAGCCAGATTTGGTGTTCCTAGTAGCTCCTATCAGGAGACCTGGAGCGACGCAGGTGCCCCTGCGAGGTGCAGGGCTGGTCCAGGAGCCAGGCTCCCAGCCCCACAGCAAGTGCTGCTGGCCCCCCCGTCCCAGCGAGGGATGCCAGCGGTGCCTGGTACCTCTCGGCAGCACCTCCCGCCTCTGCCTCAGGCCACAGGCGATTTCCAGAGCCTCTGTCCACGGGCGAAGCCAATGCTGACGGTCCTTTCAATGGCAGGCTGCTGGGCTGAAGGAGCCTCTGGTTCGCATGACATTTGGGTCAGAGAAAGGTTTCCCCCCAAAGTAAGGAAAATAACCGCAAATCAGTAAAGCTGCACACCTGGTTTCAGAGCAGTTCTTGTATCCTTCCGAGGTACAGAAATCACACTATCTGCTCTAGCGGTAAGCTTTGACTTTAAGAGACAAAGGGGAATCTCATATCCACATGCAAACACTTATGGCCCCGATCCTGCAATTTATAATGCTCAGGCAGACCGCTGTGCTCAAGTGGAGCACCATTAACTTTAATGTGGGTTCCAGCCATGCATTTTAAATTGCCAGATCAGAGGCTGAAATTACATGCACTCGGGGGCAGGTGTTGTCTACGGCATCTTCTACAATGCCGAGCAGATTGTGAGCATTTAACAAAAGATAATAAAAACATTCAAATATCATAATAATAACAATAACAACAGCAATAATAATGATGATGAAAAAGAGAATAGATTATAATGCTGTCTACAACATTCAGTTTCAATTTTCTTCAAGAACAAAAAACATACCACCTTAGATTGGAGAAATTAAGATCTGTGAGCCACAATGCAGCAAGTTGAGCCCAGTTTGACAAAATTCTTCCTGAAATATTTGATTATTTTGCTGATTATGAAACAATTTTGCACAGATTTTTTTAAAATAAGAAACATTTTTATCCCTCATGCAGCTCTCAAATTGTGATTCATAGGTAAGTGAGGGCCTTTTTCAGGGCTGGAGGGAGTCAGCTCAGATTCACAGTTCTCTCCTCAGCACCTAAGCCTGGTCCATTCACCGTCCCTGGGACCTCTGGATCAGCTTTGCCCAAACTCCAGGGGCACATGGGCAGCCCTAGGTCAAATCTTTCCTCTAAACAATAGAGAAGCAAGAATTTGGAACCATCCCCCTCTGTTGTTAGCCATCCTCACTATTAAAATCAGAGAGTAATTTGAGTTCAGTTGGTTTCAGCATAACTATCTTTTTATCAGGTCTTTCTCTGGGAAACTTAAGTGACCTATAATATTCTATATTCTCTCCCCTGTAGGCATTTATACATTAAACCCAAGTAATTTTTCACTATTAAGTTTGGTAAGATAAGTAGCTCAAGCTCTTGAAGTTTCTCACTGTACAACATTTCCTCTAAGCATTTTTTGGACCTATTGCAGCATCCAGTTTGCCAATGCTCTTCTCAGATGGATGCAACTGGGCCTCCATGCAGCCCCAGCAATGCCACACTCCAAGTTAGGTTTATCCTCCTGCTCTTATCTGATACTCCTACACTTGCATATAAGGAACAGCTCAGGGTAAAAGACCTCTTTTTGTGACTGTCCTGGCCAGAGTTTTGTTTATCAGTAATTATTTTGCTTTCCACAAATTTTAGATCATTGTAATGCTACACTTATCTCCAGTTCACTGAGGAAAAAATTCAATACATCAGGTATAATCCTGATGCCTGCACAATTACCCTAGAAACTTTGAGGAAGCAAAGATCCAGAAACTTGCAGAGAACTGCTTCTTTCTGAAACAGCCATGTCTTTAAAAGAAGAACTGCTGTTTTTCAAAGCTGGTCTTAAATAAATTTTTTTCTTATAAAGATCTTAGTAAAAGATCCATAAATTTGTGACCTCCAGTCTGAATGGATGTAATGTATTCATCTTTGAGCTTCAGAAGAATATTGCGTAGAAACATATATTCAGGCAAAATAGAGAAATCCCCTTTGGCCTGACCTAGTCTTTAAATCCAAAGAAATCTTTCCTTCTCCAACAATACATTTTAGCTTATATATTTACTGGAACTGCTAATAGGGATCACATCAAGTCTTTCAGATCAATTAAAATTTGAAATCCTGAAAGATCACTTTTCTAACCACATCCTATCACAGCAGATTGTGATACCTTATAAGAGACACTAGGTGTGATTGCATTAGGTCTTTCTCAAGTGTGGGATGTAAAAGGCTTCATAAGTCATTATGAAATACTAGAAATTACTTAAATCCCTTAATATTTGACCTGGGATTTCTATTCCCTGCTTGAGTGCTGGGGGCAGGCATGAGGATTTATATGGCGAAGAATCAGCCAAAATGGGAGGCGGTTATAATAAAAAAATAAAAAAAACTAAAAAAAAACCCACAGTAAATGCTGTTAAGACTTCATATTCCTGGCAAAGACTGTGACTCAGGAAGCCACTTCCCCAAGGTTGTGACAAGTGCCAGTGCTGCTCACTCTGGGGCAGCCCTCTCCAGCCACTCAGATTTTTGTTTCAGAGATCTCTGGGCTTGTTTTTGTTCTTACTGAGAACCTTAATCTCAGGTTGCCCACCAGTTTATGTTTTTGCAGCTTTCAGGAAAGCCAGGTGTATTCTGTGAAGCTGTTCAATGCTGCCTGGTTAGTATTAATGTGTTTACTACATGCCAGTTGTTATAAATGTGAGAAAGAAAAATTTTTTTTCTAAACTATCTGTAAATAGGGATAGATTATGCTTCATGTATTATCTATGGGATTAAATTCCTTGAGGACTATCATTTTTAAATAATATATGGCATTTCCATAGGAACATGTTGCCCATTACATGTCTTTCTTTAAAAGCCATAACGTAGCTACATCAAAAAGCCAGCCTAACTCCAGCCTATGTCCTAACCTTTGAAGAGAGCAGCATGACCTTAAAGGATTGAAATTATATCTGCCTGCCATTAAACAGACTTCCATAAAAAAGCTGGTTTGATAAGGGCAAGCTACAAGGAAGAGTGCATTTCTATAAGCACAAAAGCAGCACAGTAAATAAAATGAAATTTCAAAAACAGTCAGGAGGTTGAAGGAGAAGAGAGAGAGAGACCCCTTTCAGTTAGCAACTCAGTCTGCCTGGTAAGTGCTATAGTTTTATATACATTCCAGTGTTCATTGCATACTTTTGCTGTAAGCATAGTTTAGCTATAAGTTTTCCCCTTTACTTAATGACAGCACTAATTTACAGAACGCGGATCTGTATTTGGATTACTCCTTCCAAATCACTAAGAATCAATTACCCTCTGAAATACAGACTCTCCACTCCCTCTCTACACACTACGTGTTCTTTCCTCCAGATTACTAACGTAAAAGGAAAACAACATACTCTTATACTGATGCAATAGTTGTTTACTAGTAATGTCCAGCCACATTATTATTCTCTTAATATTTAAAACCTTTTTACATTTTCTATCTTAAAGAATTGTTTACTGAGATATGTAGCTGTATTGCCCTGCAACATATTGACTTGGTGAAGTAGTATATGTTAAGTATTGGGAAAGATATATCCATTGCTTTCCCTTAAATAGTTTGCAAATAGCTAGTGAAGGATTCTGCTCTGTTCAGATTTCATTCTCAATGAAACTGAGTGAGGAATGAAGCTTTTTCCATTCTAGACTGGGAACACATTAGTTAGCCAAACTATGACTTGTTTGATATATTATTGTGATTCCTTAGATTAACTCCTGTGTTCAGGGTCCCTGCCTACAACATTCCATTCATTCATTCATTTATTTAGATAATTTCCAGTCCAGTCTTTTCTGAGCCGCTAACACTCTTGCAGGCATTGCATTGTTGAGTGGGGAGAAAGGCATCAGTTTACAAAGACCATCTACCTCACCCCAGGAAATCTGTTTAGATTTGCTAAAATACACACTGACAGAAGTCACTACTGCCCTTATCTGGCTCATTTGGTTCAGGAAAATTTTGACAGCCTGACGAGATGATACTGAAGCAGAAACACAGTAAAAGGGCATAATAGCAAGAGAAATGAGACTGGGATACCATGACCACCTCTTGGTCCAAACACATGTTCCCAGAAGCCAGCCACCCCCTTAAGGTAAGAGCCATCAGCTAGGAATGGCAAATCTGGTTGTTTCTGAAGAGTTCAAGAGTTTTAAAAAGCTCTTTTATAGAGTGCCAGGAGCTCTTTGCTGAAAGCTGAAAGCCTGTGGCCACGCTGAGGAAAAGTGGCAGTGGTCCTGGTGTACTTCAGAGAATTTGTTTCCAGCCTCTTAAATAAAAAGGAAATTCCAAACAAAACAAATATGATTTAGATTTGTGAAGTCAAGTGGTTGAACTTTGTGAAATGTCTGACTTAAGCTAGTCATGCAGTTGTGTTCTTTGAGACAGGTGGTATGGAGAGGGGAGAAGGTCAGCACATGGCTCCAGAGGTGGTGGTGTGTGCAGTGCCGGTGTGCCATGAGCAGCTGCAGCGTTGCAGCGTGCAGTGTTGCAGTGCCTGGTATGTGGTGCATGGTGCCTGGTGTGCAGTGCCCCGTGTGCGGTGTGAGGTGCATGGTACATGGCGTGCAGTGTGCGTTCCTGGCAGTGGAGGGAAGTCTCAGGGTGCAGACGGGGCTGCTGGGGCACTCTTCATCTGTCTCTAGATCTCTCCTGCCCTGCAGTGTGGGGTAGTAGACCTCGTGTCCCCCCCTTGGGGCTATGTGATACAGGTACAATGGTGCCATATGAAGATTTTGATGCATGACCTGTAGGATCAAGATATGGGTGTTAAACCTATTCAAGTGATTTAAGAGCCTAGGCCTTGTTGACCATTTTTATCACCACTTTAAATTGTATGCCTAGATATAACCTTTCTGTCAGCTTATGCCCCATTCAGTGTACAGGAGGGATATACAAGCAGGGGTTTAAAGTTCTTAGTGCTCTGAATGTTGCTGTTCCTATTTCTCATTTAACTTCACAAGCAAAGCAAAGGGCACAGTAGAGCAGAATAGGCATGATGATAGTTTTCCTAGTAACCACAGGCTGCACCTTGCTTAGGGCTCCCTTGCATTAAGGGCTGTGCAGCCACAAAGAGGGATACAGCCTCTGCTTATGAGGAACCATTAAATATGGCAATCTCAGAGGAGGAAGAATGTGTGAGTGTGATAAAAAGCAAGAGAGGAGAAAGGGACTGAAGTAACAGTAAAAAGTGCAGTGTTTTACCCAAATCCATGGTGTTCTTCCTTGAAATTGGTCCCTATGATTCACATGGCTGTGGCAGTGTGCTCCCTGCCCCACGCCCAACCCGACCTGTATTTTCTGTAATCCTGTCAAGCCATAACCTTAATCATAATGGATGCATCTGGTTGTGATGGCTGCATCACTCAACATGGTTTTGGGGAGGACAGATAACAACACAATAGCCAAGGGCTAATTTGAACAATGCAACCACCTAACCACCATGCTGGTCAATGTCTGACTGAAGCCAGACTTGGCAGAAGCTAACACCTGTAGTCCATATGTAAGTATGACTATGAGTCAATTACCTTACTCCTTTAACAGTGGACAGCCCAGGGCCCGCTGAGCTCTCCTGCACAGAAGCGGGCTGCACACCAGGATCTCCCCTTGAATAGGGATGCCTCTCAAGGTTACTCCTTGAGGTTGAGAGATTCCTTGTCATGTCAGATACTTGGTAAGTGATTAATAGCACGTTAAAGTTTTAAATCTTAGCAAAGTGATATAAAGGATTGATTGCACATATATAAACCTTTAGACATAAACCGTTGATCAAATCTGGGACTAAGTCTGGATCCAGCTGCACCAGAACTCCCCTCTGAGAAGGAGTTTAGAATGCAAAGGGATCCTTTCTGAACCTCATGACTCAATGGCAGGGTCTCACTGATAGTTTTGTCTGACCCTGTCCTCTATGCAGTAAATATCAAGTGAACCTTGCCATTGAATCTTGTTAAACCACTGTTGCATTTGCTATCAAACTTTGTTAAATTGCTGTTTTACATCAATAAACATATTGCTACTCCTCTCTTAGGAGTGAAGTGCATCACTCCATCCACGACAATAGCATGATGACCTTTAAACATTGCTTGTTTATTCTGAGTTGAGCAGTGGTAAACCAAAATACCCATGTTTAACATGTTCCTTTGTCTCTTCTAACAACATCATAAAAGCTCTTTATCTGGTGTACATCACCAGCCTTCCCAAAAATGAGCTGTATGACTACTGGAGACCTCTGGCTACCTGTTACCTCCTGAGCCTCCTTTTGTTTGTTTCAACTACCACATCTTGCCTTATGCTAAGGTTATAAACCCTTTGGAGAAGGGGTTGTCCTTCCTTTTATGTCTGCATGTTGCCTCAGTCTACTAGAAACTTGAAGAGACTTTACTAATGCAAATGAGAATGCTTATTTATTTGAACGTGTTTACTCAGAAAATATTCATCATTGAGCTATAATGTCCTTGACATACTTTTAACTGTACATGAACAGGAGGGATGCAAAGTAAAAGTTAACTAAAGCAGTAACACTTTATCCTCAGTCCCCACCACTTGGTTGTTATCACAGTTTTAAAGGTCAGCCACAAATAGTACCACCCTGTTTTAATTTTAACTTAAAAACCCACTTTCAAGAATGTTAACTTTATCAATAGACAGTCACACAGCTGGGTGTTGCAAAATGTTTGGAAGTTAAATAGGTCATGGCACATCAGACAGTGCGAGAAGGCACAGCTGTTAAAAGGACAGTCATAAAACCCCGGCTGCAACCTCATCATTCTGAGTCATTTGAAAACTCTAAAGTAAATAAACCTTATATCCCACTCCTACTGCTTCCTATGCAGCCATTGCAGGCGGCTTTGTTGTTTTTAGGGGTGTTTTGTTCTTGTTTTATGTGACTGAATTAGATCTTGATCCATACATCTGCTACGCTTTCCTCTTTAATCTAAGGCAGCAGTTTGAGTGCAAGAAGCAGTAGGGGGGGAAGAAACTAGAGGTGCTTGTGAATTACTGGGAAATTGGACTTTCAAAGCAATCATCACTGACACAATAAATATAAGGAAGATGCAAAACAAGACCTTTCGTGTGATGGTGAATAGGAGGGTAAGGAAAAGATTCACGGCAGGTGAGGAAAATGAGTTCATCTGTTCTTTGAATGCTGAAGGATGAGGCCATAATTTTGGGAAAGGCCAGGAGGAGGGTAGTGTCTCCAAGATGCAGGCAGGTGATGATCTGTCTGGAATTGTTAAATAAGAAGAAAATATAGGAAGGACTACAGTCTAGAAAGTAACAGGAAGAAAGGCAAAAGGTAGATACACAGAGCAAGGGAGAAAGAAGTGTTAAAACTTGCAGTCAGACTGTGAACTAGTGACAGAGAATGAAGTGCTGATGTGATCAGTGATTGAGAAAAGCATTGGAGTTGGCAAGGGATTGAAAGGAGCTCAGTTCCAGCCAAGTTAAATTTAAGCTGATGATCAGATATCCGAAGAAGAAAGAAATACTGTATTTGACCAAAGGAGACCTTTGTAACAGAATAGTTTAAAAGAAATGCAGGTTTAAGGTTAAATATAGTAGTTAAAGCATATTAGGCAGATGATAACATCCAAAGAAATGTCATAGAGTGAGAGTGGTCAAGGACCAAGAGTCGTTCCCCAGAGGGGAAAAGGGGGATACCTGAAAGAAATCTTAAAGTGGTGCTACAGAGGAGTAATACACACAAGAGAAGGCAGCACCACAAAAAGGAGGGTCAGCAAGAGCTTCAGATGTGGAGCTTATTCGGCAGCAGCATCAGAAGGAACAGAGGTACAGGCAGGGGACAAGGTGTTTATCTCTGTGAGGTGGTTGTTATAGGCCTTGGTCAGAGGTAGGAAGGGCAGAATGAGGGCTGAGTTGAATCTAGGACATCTGGAGGAGAACGCTTCACAAGCCCAGGCAGGGAGCACATGTTCAGCAAGGTGGCAGCCAGTGGCAGGGAGATTGCGAAGCACTGAACAAGCAGTTCCTAGAACTAGCCTTCTGCTGACATCCTATGCTTTAGGCTTCTCTTTTTTTAAGCATGAAATACTGCACACAGGTACTGTGCTCATACTTTCAAAGTGCCTTTATAAGTGCATTTCCAGATGTATCTGCTACCTGTACCCTCCATGTTCTTATTCCTGCTGGCAGAACTGTCGACTGGACCCACCTGGTCCAGACCCCTCATGGCCTGACAGGTCCTCCATTGCCCAACATGGTCATGTACCATGTTTTGCCATTGATGTACTCTAAAAGTCACTCAACGACCAAGACTGTGTTTCGCTGGCTTCTTGATCCTATTTTGAAACATGCTGGGATGCTCACTCAGTCAGATCATTTAATTAACTGTACACAATTTGACAACTCGAATAAGAAATATTGTAGCTTACATTATTTGAATCTACTGTTTGGTGGGAAATGTCCTTATTCTTTTAACCTCTGTAATACATTTTCAATGGTATGAAATAATTCAGGGTACCATATTTATACACTAAGGAGTGTTTCCACAGAAGACATTCAATCTATGAAGGTGTCATCACACTGTCTGTTTGGAAGGTTTTGCTCACAGGTTTTCTCATGAGCTGTTGATTGCAAACAGGGTTAATTTTCTTTTAAACTCTTTCTGTTGTCTCACAGTGCCCATTTTTTCCTTATTGCCTCTGTCATCAGCTAGTGCTCTGCTTCACGTTCCCCCATTTTGCCCTGCTGCAAAAGGGGATGTCAAGTGAATCAGATATGTCACTTCCAAATTGAACAACTTTGTGAATAGATTACTCATGCAAAGTGCAGGACATCTAACATGCAAGATGACACATTTGTCCATGGCTACAGATCAGTGAGTGAACAGCTAAAACTGGTGCTGAAGAGATCCAGCCATGCTGTGAAAGGGACAAAGACTAAACTCAGACTGAGAAGTGTTTCTGAAAATCTCAGAAACCCCTGACACTGGGAGGCTTGAATTTTAACACTCCAGAAAATGCTTTATTAAAGCGCAAGATTCCTCCTTATGTACACGTGGCTCTGCTTTCTGAGTAGTCCTCTGTTCAGAGCAATAATTCAGAATACAAGACACAGAAAAGGCAGAGCTGAACAATGGATCTTGCTGAAATCGATAGCAAAACACCTGTTCAATTACAGAGAAGAGGACCTGCATTTCCAAACAAATTTATTGCTGACGTCAGCAATGGCATAGAGGAGAAAATGAATATACCTTGGAAACTGCTTTCCACTAATTTACTATTCTTTAGATGGGAGCACTTGTGTATCTTTATATGAAAAGAAAAGAGTTGGTGACCTAGAAAGTAATTAGCAGGAAAAAGTACGATATAGCAGAGTTTGCTTTACTCTTCATTGCTTCCTTCCTGCAATTTCTCCTTCTGTTCTCCCAAAAAATAAACTCCAAAACAATAATAGTGTATTTCAGGTAAAAATTAAGCCAAAGAAGGAATTATGGGATAGTATCAATGCAAATGTGCCTCACGGTGGAAAAAGATTGGAGAAAGATGAAAAAAGTCAGAAAAGCCAAGTATTTTGAAATCTGAATTTTGACAAGAGATATTATTGTTCTCTGTAATAAGAAATATTAACATATAAATATTTTGTGAAGAGATAAAGTAATTTACTGCTACATATTTCCAAAATTTATTTTTTAATATTTATAATGCTTCTGTGGAAACACAGGTTCCACAATAGTGAAAGAATATATGAGATACAGACTGAGCCTACACCTTAGTATACAGATTACTTATGGCAGATTTCTTACTGCAAAACAAATTGCAAAAGCACTTCCTCTATTACATAAAAAACATTACTCTAAGCCAGTTATCAGAATAATGATCAGGGAGAAAATCTTTAATTGGCTTAATTAGTTGCATTTATGTTTGATCAAACTCTCATTGTGAATATTTGTCTGAGTTCAAGCTCTGTGTTTTAGACTAGAAGAATATGACAAGTTATTACCGTGATTCTCTTACATAGTAACCTGCACTTCATTTCGAAACATAAGTATTTTAAAAAAAAGAAAGTGCCTAACACTGTGCAAGCTTTCATGCAACTTCAAAATTACACCACACTCACAAATAAACATTGATTTTTTTTTGATACCAAGTTATTATGTCATACTGTGAGGGAGGGAAATTTCCTTATTCTGTAGAAGGCACTGGAAGAACTCAAGCGGATTTGCAAAAGCACTGGACTTTCACTCCACTCTTCTTCTTGGTATGCATGTGTTTAGCTGCCTGGAGGCTTTACATTGTCACCCACCACCTTTGTCTCCCAGTGCCTTCCAAATCAAATTTTAAACAACAGTGAAATTCCTAAAGGGGACTTTGGAAATCTCATCTTCACTAAGACAAGAGTTAAGTCAAGTGTCTGTTTCTGAATGCCTTGATCTTATTACAGTACCACTGTGGTTTAGAAATATTTTTGTCCATAGCTGTTACTCTGTTGTGAGACAGTGTGCATTTGACCCCTGCTAAAGTTTATTAGAATTACTTGCAGTTCTCACACATGAGGAAAAAAATAAACTTCCTTTCTCATTTTCTTATTCCTTGAGCTCTTTAACCTGTCCAAAAGAAACACATGGAGTTAAATTCCCATTGGGTAAAAAATGGTGCATTCACATAGTATTGTTTTCTAGCTGCTGGATTAGTCAGAGACAGCTACATGAGCTGCCTGTGTCCCACATCTGGAATTCAGCAACAGCATTTCATTCAGTGCAACCATCTTCTTTCCACTGTCTGCCTTGAAGGTCACTGCAAATGCCTTAAAAATAAAGCTTATCGTTACTATCCAAGGTAAAATATTTATAGCAAGAAATACCTTGACTAAAGGCATTTCATTTAGAAGAGGGCATTTCATCTTAGTTCAAACACCAGCTTGTGAATTTACTTTGAGGGCTTCAGAGCTTTTTGTCTTTTACATCCATCTCCTGTTATCTGCCTTTTTAATATCAGGTGCTTATATTCTGAAAAACTGGTAATACAAACTTGCACTAGGACCCACAAAGGTACAAATGTTGTATTCTTTAGCTGTCACTGGTGATCTTTATTATTTAATCCTACAGGAATACCATGTTTTTACAGCTTATCTCTTTGCCAAACCAAATTAATGAAAAGATTACCCTAAAGTCAGAATACCTGGAAACACCACTGGAGAAATTTCATTTCCTCAGCATTTCATTTCTAGTAAAATTGGCTTGGTTGTACCACTCTGCAGCTGTGATTTGTGAAGTAAATGGCAAGGCTAAATGTGCTGAAAATATGACACGTTCCCTGAGCAACAAAGGGGCTGAAGGCAAATGTTACAGTATTACTGACAACACCAGTAGTGCTTGTTTAAGCATTTGCTTCATAAACAGTAAAAAGCAGCATTTAAAAAAACCAAACAACCAAAAAACAAAAGAAATATCAAGCAGGCCTCTCTGCTTTTTCTTTCTTCTTTGATTAGCTTTCTTTTGCTGTTTCTCTTTATTCTCCTTTTAATTAAAAGCTCATCTGCAGTAGCTGCTTATGAAGCTTGATATTCTCTTCAGTGACACTTCCTTCCAGACACCCTTGCCCTTGAAGGTTTTCTCCTTGATATGAGGGAGATTTTTATTATTACTTACCTTGCAATATCGCCTCCAGCTCTCAGTAACTGCACAATGAACAAACCATGGGGAAGTTTCTGCCCTGAAGACAGCACATTCTGTCCTGCTGCACCGCAGAAGAGGCACATTATTGGCAGGGAAGGCTGTTGGGTTGGTTCGTTCATGGGATTTTGTGTGGGTTTGTATTTTAGCCAGTTCACTGGAGAACTCAGGCAAAGGGACCTGTGAGACCTGATGTCCCATGGCCAAAGTGACCTGACGTACAGCTTGCCTGGCTTCAGAAAATCTGGGAGGGACCTCAGATATCCAGACCTTTTGTCTCCTGGTCTAACCCCAGGGATTTCTTTTCAGATTAAATAGTTCTCTGATTTCTCATTTTCCTCACTTTATATTTTCCACTTGCTTGCATTGCTTCCAGACATTAAATCTTTTCACTTTAAGCAGTCTTCCTTCTCCCATACTTTGATAAGGAAGTGCTCTCCTCTTCCGCGTAAAATCATTACCTGTAATCAGTCCCGGAGGACCTGCCCTCCAAATCCTTGCAGCGAAAGCACCAGGCACCCTCAGCCAAATCTTCTTGCATCTCCTTTGGTTCTAAATTAGGTTTCCTCTCCTTCTTTCTATGCCCTGTCTATTGTCTTTCCTGCAGTCCTTAATGGCACCCAAATCAAGAGAAGCTGTGACGGTAACTCAGATCTACCACAGTAACCCTATCTTCCCATTTCTCTGCTGTTCTGGTGACCCCTGCTTGCAGAGGCCAGGCAAAATCCTCAGGTTTCATGGTATGACTCTGCCAGTGAATTTACAGTGTTGTTTTATAAAATTCTAGTAAAGTGAGAGACTTATCCATGTCAAGCATCCTCTGTTAGATTTTATACTGCTTCCATTTCCCATCAGTTCTGTTGATATTCTGTCTTCGGTATCCTTATAGATCTTAATACAGCTGGGAGTCATGCAAGAGAACATGGGGGAAAGCCTGCTCTCTCCTAAGGAGTTGTAAGCCTGCTAAAATCTAGGGAGTTTTCCACAACAGAATTTTGACCGTTATTTGAAATGACAGAAGGTAGATCTAGTCATTACAAAGTAGCTGTAGTGGCTAAACCTCAGACTGTCAACATTTTGTAAAGAAAGTATGACTACTTTTTCCCATGTGAGTTTTTAAATTTCATAGTCAAGAAAAAGCAGTCGCAGCCAAGCATCCTTTGGTGGCAACTGCCTACCTGCCTGTTTGTACCCACGGGAATAATTAGACTAAGCTGGAACAATAAACGTCAAGAGTGGAGAGAGATGTACAGAATTTCAGTTGGAAATCCTAAGAAAAAAAGTATGTTTGTTACCATGAAATAGATTTTTAATGCCCTAAAGGCTTCAATACCACAATGTCCATTTGAAGTGGCTGAAATACAAAAGAAATAAAAGCTTATGTTTTAAAGCACGTGAAAATAAGATGAAGGGTAAGATATACAATCTTTGAGATGCACTGAGTCTCCAGGCTGGAAAACTGCATTAAGGAGTAGTAACTCTGCTTGGGGTTGGAGCCATGGCCCCACAGATGAGGTGTCCCGGGGACACCCAGCGCCAGGCAGCATGGCTCACCCCATGCAATGCTCTGGGCTGGAGGCACCTGCAACAGCTTACAGCTGGCAGGAAAGTGATTTTTTACTCTTTTTATCATTTTTTTAAGAATAAAACGGAGGGCTTCTTTTCTTTTCTAGCCACGAGGAGTATGTGGGAACAAAAGGTTTTGATGGGCAGTGTTAACAAAGAGGAAAGGAAGCAGAAAGCAAAATATGGCTTTTCCCATTCCAGAATGTCCTTTCATAGCATCCTTCTTATATTTCTCTACCAATGGAGAATTGGCTACAGCACTAATGCAAACAGTAACTGGAGTGGTACGGAGAGCACAAAGTTGACCATATCAGGTATTATCCCAAAAATGTTAAACCCTAGGAAATCAGACATCCCACCAGTATAAAATGGCTAAATCATCACAGCAAATCACTACCAAACATGCTGTGTGCACATGGGATTGACAAGCAGCAAAGGAGGGAAAGGCTCCCAGCACTCCCAGTTGCAGAATTCCAAAGCAAAATCAGGAAGAAAGACAGAAAGGCTGCTAGAAAGGCACCAGCCACCATGTACCTCTCAGCATGCACTGCAAGACCCTGCTGGCCCAACTCAGTTATTTGACTCAATATTTATTAGTGTCCAGAGACACCAAAAGGTTATTCTGGTTTTGTTACAGGTGACAGTCTCTTCACCTCCAAAGACATGGCTGATATGATATTCAGGATGACATACTGACAACTCAGCAAGCATGGCACTGACTCTGGTGTGTGAAAGGGATTATCTAATACCAATAACAATAACATGTTCCATCAGTTTATACACCCTATAGACACAGTTGAGCTTCTGACTGGCAATGTTTGTGTGCCTGGCCTGACAGTCAGCTCCAGTTCTCCTCCCTTCAGAAAGGAGCCCTGGACTTTTATTCAGCAATGGTGATCTAGAAATCCCAGAAATGCTGAGAAAGGAAGGGGGACCAGACTGGAGGAATTCAGGTAGTCGCCCAAGCAGTAAGGCAAAGCAAACAGGAGTCCTTTGTGAATCTCTAAATGTAGCTTTTTTGTGTGTGTGTGCTTGGTGAACATCAGATATGATGATCTCAGTTTGAAGCAACCTCTATTTAAAGATGCATGTGTCAATTTAGACTAATGAATGGAAAACCTACTGGGAATTACAGAATTTGTAAATAACATGACAGCAAAAGAAACAAACAGGTTTGGGTTGTTTGGGTTTTTTTCACAGAATCTTAAAAGTTAGAGAAAGATAATACCTGTGTGCAGTAATCTTTCTCACTAACAGTGAAGATAGGATTGTTCCTCACCGAGGCTCTGAAGTGTGATGGTAACAGACTAGTTTATATTGGGCTTCCAGTACATCCTGATGGAGACTACTTAGTAATACTGCACGTTCACGAGGGCAGGGGTCTTTCCAATATTAGCCCAATTTCTAGTTCTGATTGCCACCACCACTCCCTATTTACATATGTGTAACATGCAAAATTATTCTCACTGTTCCCAATGACTGTACTTTTCACATGTTTTCATTTGTAATGATTGCCTAAGCAAACTGTACGTGTTTAGCTCTACCAATCTTGCCTGAAAATCTCCACCACCTTTGCCTGCATTTCTTTGCTTCTCAGGTTAGCCCTAATGATTTCAACTATTTGAAAGCATACAGTAATATTCTGTAATACATTTTTGACTGTGGGAGTCCTAGTAATATAAAATCTCTGTACTGCCTCTGTTTTTACATTGGTTTCTGCAGATTGAGAGATATTTCTCTCAATATATTTCTTTATGTGTGCCATGCAAAAACAGAGGCTGCAGTCCAGCTGAGGCCTTGCCAGAAGGGAAGGACTGCTTTGCGTGACTGACATAGTCCTGGTTTTATATATCCCACCGTGAGATTTGCTTTTTTACAGCATCATGGCACCGTTAATTTGTGTTCAGTTTCTGACCTGCTAAAAGCTGCAGATCCTTATCTGCGGTCCTGCTGTCTCATTGCCCCCCCTCACAGCACAGCAGTTCATTTCTTCAGTCAGTGGGTGGAGACTTCCACTTATCCTCATTGAATGGCAGCCTATTTATTTCAGTCCATTTATCTCTATTCATTGAGATCCTTTTGAATGCTAGGCCTGCCATCTAAAATATTTGCAATTCTTCCCAGTTTAGACTTACATGAAAATACAGCAGGCGTTCTCTCTCGTTTATTAACCAAGTCTTATTCAATAGTAGCCAACACAAGACTGATGCCGTGTCCTGGTTTCAGCTGGAGTAGAGTTAATTGTCTTCCTAGTAGCTGGTACAGTGCTATGTTTTTGAGTTTGGTATGAGAAGAATGTTGATAACACACTGATGTTTTCAGTTGTTGCTAAGTAATGTTTAGTCTACAGTCAAGGGTTTTTCAGCTTCTCATGCCCAGTCAGTGAGGAGGCTGGAGGGGCACAAGAAGTTGGGAGGGGACGCAGCCAGGGCAGCTGAGCCAAACTGGCCAAAGGGGTATTCCATACCACGTGATGTCATGCCCCATATACAAACTGGTGGTAGTGGAGGTGGGGGGATCACTGCTCTGGGACTAACTGGGCATCGATCGGCAGGTGGTGAGCAATTGCACTGTGCATCACTTGTATATTCCAGTCCTTTTATTGTTACTGTTGTCATTTTATTAGTGTTATCATTATCATTATTAGTTTCTTCTTTTCTGTTCTATCAAACCATTCTTATCTCAACCCATGAGTTTTGCTTCTTTTCCTGATTTTCTCCCCCATCCCACTGGGTGTGGGGGGAAGTGAGTGAGTGGCTGCGTGGTGCCTAGTTGCTGGCTGGGGTTAAACCATAACATGCCCATACAACCCCCCTTGTTAAGTGTAGTCAGGCTGAAGGTGAACTGGTGATGATTGTCCCCTAAGGATGGTTTTCTCAAGACCTGTGTCCTGGCTTTCCACAGTTTCCCCTGGACAACATTGCACTGGTACGCCTAAGAGCGTGTCATGGGAGAGAGTGCAAAAAGACACACTAAAGTCAAGATATATCACATCTCCAGTATCTCCCTTTACCACAAAGACACTTACACTGTCATTGAAGGAAATTAGACTGGTTTGACATGATCTGTTCTTGACAAAGTTACTTACCACTTTGTGAACTTCTCTGTACTTTCCTAGAGCGTGTACCTTTGGAAAATGCAGGTAGTGCAATTTGGCTGTATCTCAGTGGTAGTGAGTCAAGGGAGGACTTTCAGCATCCTTCTGTTTTCCCACATTTGTCTTCGCTATCAATATCATCACTCAAAAAGGCCCTTTACCACATCCCTCCTCTCTGCTTGAAGAGGACCAAAGTGGTGTGGCCAAAAATTGTAGTGTGACTCCTCGTTTCTCTTAGCTGAATGTGCTCACCCGCACGAAGGGCACATTTACCACTAAGGGCACCGCTATTCTGTGTGGAGAGACTTTTGTGTGTCACTGCTTCAGAAAAATTGCAGCCCACGCTCTGATAATTTACAATGTTAATAGTTTGACTGACAACTTTATTTCACTTTATGTAGGTTGGGATTGAACCCAGCTGTGCAAACTCTTTTCTGATGGCCCAGGGATACAGATGGGAATGAGAGAACATGAGAAGAAAGGACAGGGTAATAAAATGTTTAGGCACATGAATGTGACAGCAAAACACATGTGTAATGGTGTGCATCATTAACAGAGATATCACAAATGCCTATGGAGGGCACATGAGAAGATAAAAATGGCCAGACCTGTATGTGAAATGCAGAAGTGCAGTGACTGCATACAGCCATAACTCACACTCATATACTTCATGTTCATTTCTTTGCCTATTCAAAAAAAGTTGGCCCCAAATGTCTGGCCTTTATCTTTCTGAAGAGAAGAGAAACAACTCCATCTGAACCCTTGTGGCCTTGTGTTTTAACTGTTAAAGGCAGACAAACCGAAGTGGGTCTGGAGATGCTCGATCTGCCTTCTTCATTAAACAGAGTTCTGATCCCAGTAGCATAAATGCCAACATGTCAATGGCAGATTATATTATGCTGCAGCTAGTCAGTGAAAGTCCATGGGCACAACTTGCAGGGTTGTGGGCTTCTTAGGCGCACTTCGTGTCTTCTTCCAGCTGAGCACAGCCTCAGAGCCGCTGTGTGTACCAGCACAGCAACAAGAATGAAACAGCATTGCCTCCTCCCCGCTGTCATTCCCCTCTCTAAAACTTAGTCTTGAAGGAGGTCATTTAAATTTGATCCTATTCCCTTAAATGAACATTCTGTCTCTTTTTTTCATCACACTACAGTGCTTTCAACTTCTTCCCATCATTAAGCCATTTGTGTGAAATACTGAACTGATTAATGTGGCATTTTCCACTAAACTGTTTCAGGAAATGCTGCACCTTACCAGTGGGATGCTTTTGAATAATGTATTCTCCTTAGTATAATTAAAACTAAGTTCTGAAGTTAGTACCTTTTTCCCCTGGAGACACTCATCAAAATGTCAAGTGTTCCTTCTAGTGGAACTGCCATCCCATAGTACAAATATCTACCATTCCTTGTAGGCAGGAGACCTTTGCCTCTATTCTTTGTCACTTCATTTTTTAACATGAGTAAATAGTGCATGAAATAATAAACAGCCTCTATGCACAGAATGACAGAGTGTTTAAAAAAGCTTGAAGAAATTAGTTACCATAGGTAACAATAGAAAGAAGTCCTTGTTTTGTTTTGCTAATTATTTCTTTCAAGTGTGACTCTTAAAATGAAGTTTAAGTGCTTATTTACAAATAGAACAAACTATATGAAAGAAAACGTTTGCTTCCCTTAGACGTCTCAGGGCACTTTTTTTGCCTTAGAGAAAAACAGGGCTGGGGTGCCACCACCTGGAGAGCTGCAGCAATATTGTAAGCAGATTTCAAGTTCCTGAGAGTTGCTGGGGTCTCCACAGATCTACAGCTGAGTCTTGGGCAAAACTCCAGCTAAAAGGGTGGAAAATCAGTTCAATTATGTTTGAGAAACTCCACGGGTAGGAAGATACATTTTAAAAATTGATCACATGTATTGTTACATTCACCCCTAAAAATCCTGACTCTGTGCCTCGTGTGCATAGCAGGTCAAAGTATTTGCTTGCTCTCCTCTCTCACATCACTGAGATGTTGTGGAAGTGAGGACTGGTCTATTGCTGTAACCCACAGCTCTGAGCCACATGACTATAATAACCTGTCCTGAAATGAGGAAGTACCAGGTACAACATAAGTTCACAAACACATTATTTTGCACAGTCTGCCAGATTTTACGGAACCTATTTGAAGTCGTTCACACTTTTTTTATTTGCTTTTCTTAATTTAAATGAAAACCCAGCAAGAAGTTATGATATGTGTTTAGGAAACTGAATAAATTCCAGCTAAAAACCACATTGCATATGTAGGACTGGCTTCTCTCCAGCATTTTATTATTATTTAAAATTGCTCTTCTTATTAAAGTTGAATGTAGAGTACAGTACACTGTTAACTAGAGATAAAGATAGGACAGTTAAATATCTGTTGTTAATTAGCTTCCTCCTTCTAAACTGTCACATATAAGTCATTGAAGTTATTGTAGGAAACAGCGTATGCTTGTGCAATAAGCACAACAAGATCAAAGCTTAATATTCTCCTATCCTACTTAGGCCATCTGGGAGGTAGGCATCTAGTCTAAGCTACTCAGGTAAGATCCCTCTGTGATCACTCAAGGCAGAGAGACACTGCTGTGGTCCTTCCCCCGCAACAATTTCCTAAACCTAGGGCAGCAAACTACCTTCTGGAAATGCCCATCTGTCCCCACCAACCCTAGAGACAGCCTGGACATCCACCTCACGTTAGATACCTCGAATTGTAGGTGGCCAAATGCCTGGGAGTTGTTTTACCCTCACCCTGTTTCTAACATCATAAAAGGACTCACACAAGCCTAGTGGAAGTAATGTCTGGCTTATACATTGTTTATCAGAAACAATTTGAATGAGAGCTATCAGATACATCTTTGGAGGAGAACATTTCTCCAACCAAATCCTTAAACATGTTGGCTTTATCCTCAGTGGTGGCATTTACATATGCATGTATTAGACACAGCTACTGTGCACTTCCTACAGCTAATCCTCCTGTTTATCACTTCACTTGCAACACTCCTGTTAAGATCACCAGATACTGGGGGAATGAATGTCTGACAACACTGATTAGCTTAATGCATAACATAAACTCATTAGAGTCTTGTAAGGACACTTGATGTTTAAACAGTCCCATTTCCTCATTTACAAACATTTCAAAGGTAGCAGCACATGAGTGCCATACAAGGTTACTTGCTCTTACTAATCCCCTAATGGGAACCTATTGCTTTTGTATATAATAGAAAACCACAATAAATTTATTTCTTTCATTTATTAGACCATTAGATCAAGTGTGCATAGTCTTCAATCTGTTAAGAAAATTTTAAGCTGAGTCTCCTTAAACCCTAAATGCTCTTACTTTTGTATATGTCCATTACCTGTTAAGACTAAAAGCCACAGCATTCAGCAGTTGCATATGCACAGGTAGACAGACAGCAATGCAGCCACTCAATCATCCCAAGGCTGCCTTTGGGAGACTGTGCCACCAATACACGCGAGCTTTCTGTCTTCCAGGAAAGCCAAAATTGTCAAGGATCAGTTTGCTGGGGCTTTTTTACCCTTTCTCTAGCTAAAAAATAAATTTCTATGTTTTTAATTGTTTAGATAATCTCGAGGGTGTCAGTCACCATATTGCGAACCATTACAGTGTCCAAGCGCCCACAGATGGGACCGTTCTGAGGGGTGACTTACATGGTTACGTCTGAATTCAGAACTGCTACAAAACATCCTCAAAAGTGGAACATGGTCATCTGCAGTGAAGAGCTGTTACAAGAGCCCCCAGTGCGCTTCTGGCCTGGACCAGCCTGCACCCTCCTAAAGGACTCCTGGGCAGGTTTGGGAGTCCCTGCAACCATCCTGCTGAACCCCTCAACTGCTCCTGCCCACCTGCACTTGAGCCAGCCCAGGGGTCCAGCCCTGGCTTGGGCATCACTGTCCCACACCTCTTCCCACCCAGAGCGGAGGGGGTGTCCGGGCTGGCGTGGTCCTTTGGGACCAGCCCAGCCAACCTGCCACCATGGGCAGATCACAAGGGAACAACCCAAGTGGGGTAGTCCACTGAAATACAGACAAATGCAGAAGAAGAGGCTCTTCATAGTGATTCCTTTCATTACCCAGTTTCACCAGAATGATATTAATGCTATCATTTGATAGCATTTTCTTTAGCTGTAGAATGAGGATTACAGTATATCATACTTACATAGCTTGTGGGGAGAGCCAACATGATCAAAGAGTGGACATTTGTAAACATATGGTGTGGAAATGATGAATCTGAATTCTGGGATAGGGAACTAGTTACTAAGTGGAACGTTTTCTTCTCTTTGTCTTTCAGCAGTTTGGCAATAGTTGCTGGGAACACTAATCTGTAGCAGGAAGGTTGAAATCCTTTGTCCCTTTTTAATACAAAATGAGTCTTAAGTTTAGAAAAGCCCAAAATATCAACGTCACTGTCACTCCAAATTCATAAGGATGTCACTGAATGTGATGATTTAACTGTGATGGAAAATAGCCATCTGCAGTGGGTAGGAAGGGAAATACTGATCACCTGCAATAGTTACACTGCTTTCTCCATCAGAAGAAATCTGCTTGTTTAAGATATGTCTACCATATTAATGTGAATGCATCTTATCCTTGGGTCTGCGGTGGATTTTGTAACAGCTGATCCTGCCTATTTTTTTACAGCACTGTACACAAGCTATTAGACTTCCCAGCAGGTCAAATGTACAGGCTTACAGTATGTGAAAAAAAAATTGCTCAAATTGCAAAACTTAATACCAAAAGATCAAGCCAGAGGAAAGACATACCAAAATAAACTAACCATAATTAATTTCATAAATGGACAGTGTATAAAGTACTCTTGGATGTTTTTAGAGCTATTGCTAATTTATATTCATAATCACTTAAGTTACAATATAGAAAAAGGAATAATACAGGAATAGAATGAGTTATAATGTAAAAATGCTGAAGGTAAAAATTATTTCTGTGGGTGCTGTGGCCAATAGATCTTTAGTTTTTGTGTTGTAATCAACAAGTATGATATGATAATATTCCTCAGAAAGGACACAGAGAAAGAGCTAGTCATGACCTTTTCATTTTGAGGGAAAGAAAAAAAGAATTATGAATATTTTTATTAGTACCACTTAAATATATTTCCTCTAGAATCAGGTGAGTGCCCATTCAGCACTATGCAAAATTAATTTTTCATGTTTAAAATGTTACTTAGCTTTCACCTGTTGCTTTTTTGTTGTTGGCTTTTTTTTTTCTTACTAGTATTATTCATTTTTAAGTTTTTAATCTCCTGAGGATAATTAATGGCTAATTTGGGCAGCCTGCTGGAATGAGCCATGCTGGGGAGTAGTAGGATTGATGGCAGTGCTCTTGCAGCTGGGAAAAAGGAACATCACAATGGACATAATCCTACCCATGGCCAGACCAGGGAACTGGATTATCACAAAATCTGTACTGGCCAGTTAGGGAGTCACTTTTTATAGACCTTTCTTCACCACTTTGGCAGTCAGCAGCTGATATATGGTTTGGAGAATGAGTATTTATATCTCATACAGTTTTGAAACCTCTGTAATGCAGCAATAGATGCTCCCATCTAAGGAAATACTGAATACTTCTTAACTATCATATTACTCTTTTCACTGCAGTGGATGTGTGTGTTAAACTAGGGTCTTTTAAACTGGATAGAGGGAAGCAGAGACTTTTACCTCAAAAAGGTCACACATAGAATTTCAAATAACATTGTACATTTTTGGCATTTTTTTCCCTTGTTTCCTATCCTGACTGCTTTGAAAAGATGTTTCCTTTCACGTCGCAGCAAGGTCTTCTATGTGAATACCCTCCCAAAACATCCTCCTTGGCTCAGAGCTAAGCATGGATGAAGAGTTCAGTATCCCCTGTCCAGAGGACACTAACTCGGACTTATTGAATCCCTCTCCCCATCATGGCTCCCACACGTTGCTCTGTCTGCCTGGACCTCCTCATGCTCTCCTCCCTGCCCTCGGCTGCTCTCTCGCTCGCTCTGAGTCACCCATTAGACTTTCACCTGTGCTTAATCATTGCTCAAAGTCCTTTAATTTGAACTGGCTGCCCTTTGCACTGCCAGGCACAGATTTACCTGGGCACAGCCAATGCCAGGCAGCTGGGCTCCTGCACCTGGCGGAGGCACGGCTGCTTGCCTGCCTCTGTTTAAGTCAGCATTTGCCTTTACGTGCATGCGACAGTCTCCCTGTACTGCCTTGCCCTCCCCAGGGAAGCCTGCAGTCTTCCCGTGGTATTAGGTTCTGCCTAAGGCTAGTGGTATGGCTTTGGTTTGTCCCAGAATAATTTTTCTTGTGAAGTCCCATATGGTATAAATCAGTGCTTAAATGCTGCATGGATGAACGCCATGAAAAAATCCCCAAATTAGCATTGAATTTGACGCATTATTTTTTACACATGACCTGCTGAAGACTCAAAGCTTATATCTATTCCTGCACTAAAGTAAACATCTGCAGCATGTAAAAGTGCAGGTTTATTATAGCATTGCTCATGAGTGTTTAGACTGATGACATTTTAAAATATTTTTTAATTTATTTTAGGAAAAATAACTCTGAATTTGAGAAATGAAGCTGTGAAAATGAAATTAATTTTGCATGAACGTATTCACATAAAAAAATGTATTTGGCTTTAACAAAATTAGTTTAATAAGGACATGTACGATTAGGTCATATATCAAGAAAAGAAAGCTGAATTACTTAATTGGCTTCTAAAACTCAACAAATTGTATGATCCTGAAACACTTAAGTTCCCACTGTGTTGCTTTTTTGAGATACAGCTAAAGAAATGCTTTCAACTGCCTATAAATCTAGCCTTCCAAATGTTGAATTTAGCTGTGAAAAACGGCTTTTCCTGTGAGGAGTATAGAAGAGTTTCTGAAAGTTGAAATGAGTACCTTTCTCAGCTCCAAGTATAGAATACCATAAGCAAGCACATGTTTGCTTGAGTGCTAAACAACAACCATCTCATTCCAAATATAAAACTGAAGCGAGAGAGGTCTGACACATGCTTTGACACAGGGTCTGTATGAAACAACTCAAACAGCTCTGAAACACACCCATTTCCACTCATAGGAGTTTTCACTGGTTAGTCGTGGCTGTGCACCAGCATAACCAAAAATAGATCTTAGCCCCATAAAGTCTATTTTGATTGCAAGTACCGTTCTGTAAGAGGAAACAACTTGAAGTGCTTTTTGAACCAAATTTTTTGCTTGACTTACAAAAAGATTGTCAGATCTTGAGTTTAATTGGTATCATTCAATCTCTCTATGGCCCTGTAACTCATTGGCTTAGAATATATCAACAAGGGAAAAAAAAGACCAAAAGGGCCTTATACAACCAGTTCCTGGAGAATTTATTTAAAGAAACACAAAAGAAAAACTGCTTAACTTACCAAGCTTGGACTTGCAGAATTGGTTTGGATCAGAAAGTAACATAGGATTATAGAAATCAAAAAGGTTTATCTTGGTATATTGTCTTTATATCTATAAATAGGGGTTATATTAATAAAGACTAACAATTTTCAGAAGAAAAAGCTATTAATAGAGCTGAAAACAAGACATACAGGTGAATACTGACACAGGGGCTATTTTCAGCCTGGGCCAGATAATGCCATCTTCCCTCCCACAAAGAGGAGCCTACTTGGTGAGTGATACTACAGACCTGGTACCAGTCCGGCTCCTGCTCGCCTGATGCCAGCCCTCATTTGGTACCCACAAAGCCCCTGCAGGGTGGCTGTGGAGTGTGCATCCAGGAACCCCCCACCCCCCCGCAGAGCTAGACACTGCCTGCCTACCTGCATCCCTAGCTCTGTGTGCATCATCACAACCTGTCCCATGCTGCATAATTTCTCTGATGCTGGTGACAAATCCTGTCACCAGGACAGAGCACTCAGAACCTCATGAATCCACCTTGAAACCATCCCTACAGGCATCAGGGCTTCTATGAGGGAAGACCATGCTTGGGACTAACTGTGTTTCCACTGCCCATGATTTCTGAGCCTACATGGCACAAGCATCGTTCCTCTGGATGGGTCTGCTCAAGCCCCCATGTGCTTCCCTCTCCCACAGCCCTAACTCACTTTCAAAAGTTGTGCAATCTCACAATCCGCAGCCAGTTTCTCTTCTTTCCCATACCGCAGGCCACCACTATGACTTCCTACTGAACATCTTGCCTCCGCAGTCCTTCCTCTGTAGGATGGCAAGACTGATATTGAGGGAAATGGTAACACTAAGGCCCCAGTAAGGTCTTGAAGGTCAAGAGGTCACCAATGATTCTGACATGAAAAATGTATTAATTCCTTCAGGAACATTACAAAACTGATCATTTTTGGCCAAGAGATAAGCAATAAAGAAACTTTAAGGCAACATGTACATTACAAGCCATCACAGCAAAGTAACAGCAACAAGATAAGGCCACAAGAGGCCAATGCCATCCCCGTAGGTATCTAGAAAACAAGTATTTTCTAGGTCAATAAACCCCTCCACCTTTCCCTGAGGAGTCCACGATATAAAATGAAATGTTTTCAGGGCTAGGAGAGGCTGCGTATTGTCGACTATAGCAGAACAAGTCAATAACATGAACTTATGTGAGTAGTGTTAATTTGCCTTTAATAGGTCAGATAAAATCAAACAGAGGCTCCTCACCTTTACACGAGACCAAACAAATCCAACAGTGGGCTCTTAGCCCTTGTTTAAATCCAAAGAAATCAAACAGAACAGGTTTCCAGACCTTTTGATTTTGCAGATCCCTCTACAAGTTTCCCATGGCTCTGTATACCAATGTAAGATGCCTGGCAATAGCACTGCTTCTCTTAGTTACCTATCGGAGACAAACAGAAGTTACCCAGGGACCATGGACCCACATCATTGACACGTCTCACCCCTGCCCAAGTCCAAAGAAATCAAACAGAGCAGTCTCTTGTCCCGGATTCTCCTCCAACTTTTTCTAACAGACGTAGCTGACACAAAACTTCCCTTTTCAAGGGTCCTTGCTGGAACAAGGCTCCGTGGGCTGATGTGATGTTGAGCAAGGTTCATCCTCCTTGGTGGTGTGCTGTTGGCCAGTTCCGTCTGCCCTGGATGCCAGAGATGCCTGCACCCCATCAGAAAAAGGCCTGTGGCCTGGGAGGGCTTATTCAATTCTTCATCTTAAAGTAAATATCCTCATGCTTTTTCAGTGTCTTCTTGCCCTGGTCAGACACTGCTGCTAGACACAACCCCTAATTTTCTCCACCATGGCACTAATCAAGTGGTTGAGCCCCAAGTGTGCTTCTGTACAAAAGCCCTCAAGAGACAAACTAACATGCCAGTCTCCCATAACTGAAGAAGCTCCTCCATACACCAGGCAGGGCAACAGAATTTCCCTCCTGTAAGAAGGGTGTTCTGCACAACAGTAAGGTTTTGAGCACTGAAGGGTGATTAGTATAGGGGTATATCAGAGCGGGGAGGAGGCTAGAAAGCCAGCCCCCTGCTACAACCAGGTTTCCTCACTGAGGGAGTCAGAGGGCTCACACTGGATCAGCTAAAACTGCAGACTTGTAAAACAATCAGTGATTATGGACTAAAGCAGGAGTTTGATGCAAGCAAAGGTGTGTTAATTGAAGATGTTGACTAAAACTGTGACCTTCTCCAAGTGCAGCTCTCCAAGCCAGACACAGCAACAGGAGCACCTCTGAAGAACCAGGAGGGCTATTTCACAGTTGAACATTGAAGCAGGTCTTGTCACTGCCTCTGAGTGCCCAGCCATGGATCCCTGGGTCAGGCATAGAAGACCTTCCAATATTTATTCTCCTGTTCAGAAGGAAACAATTTGTTTCATTTTTCTTAAGATTTGCCACTGTAAATAGGGTGTTACCATGCTACTCCTAAACTGTAGGTGTGAAGAGAAGAAAAGAGTGACCACCTTAGTCATTTTCTGAAGAGACATGTGACTGTGGGAAGGATGGGTTCTCCAAGCAGGAGCAATTCATAAGCAGTGGAGTTGCTTTTAAGTGTCCATCAGTGATCTACCTTCTTTCTCACGCCATTGTACCATTCACTATAATTCACAGATTATTTTCTTTTTTCCTAGCAGCATTAGAGAATGGATTTAAAGCTCTAGGTCTGCTTTTCAAAGCAAAGGAATACGCTTGGATGGTGTGATACAAGTTATTTAAAAGTTTAGATCAAAATAGAACAGGACTTTTTAAAGTGTGTGACTTGGAGACATCTTATTCTAGTAGGTGATTTTATTTGACTTTTTCTCCCATACAGAATGAATATATTTTGGAAATGTCTGCAGTTCCCACAAAATCCAGACATTCCAGGGTCAGGCTCTCTGGTCCCAGAGATGCTGTGGTCTGTGCTCACCATGAGATGGGAGTAGAGAGTACCTGACACAGCATCAGTCTGGGAGGCTTAGATACTGAAGGCTTAAACGCAAACACCACTTTTTAAAAATCCCTTTCTAATCTCTCTCTGATGAATATGAGCAATAAAAATCCTAGCTCGCCCTATCCAGACGTACAGATATTTTCTTCATGCTGAGCAATGAACGTGCCCTAGGAATAAGCCTACTCCTGTGTACTTTCTTTAAGCAATTTCCCATTAAACCAGTTCAGTTGACAAGTGCAGAGTGATAAATCTAACATTAAGTGACACTCAAACCAAATAATTCTGTTGTAATCACCAGCTCTTTTGAGTTAATACTTTGTCAATGTTCTTTTGCTGGAAAGACCTTTCCTTGTTTATTTTAAAATCTTTGTTTAAATCAAAAGACAAATTAATTCAGGATTTTTAGTCAGCATCTGCCACCATTGCAGGTCCCATGAAAACAGCTTAAAAAGCAACAGAGAACAACAACAGTGATGGGTTGTATTAACAGCTCAGTCAAATTACTAATGTTTCCTTGTGAGAAGGAATGTGAACCTAGTAATAGAGTCAGTTATTTCTTGGAAGTAGGATTGTCCAAGACCAATTAGCCTGAATGTATCACTGAAAACAGAAACTGCTGAAGGAGTGATGGTCTCCTTCACAAGCTAATTTTACAGAACTGACTATCAGTTTGAACTAACCAAGCTACCTACACCTGGACCCAAGAGCAGAAAGTCTTAGGTTCTAGATTTTGCTGGTTTTAAATCCTTCAAATCAATGATTTCCAAGTTCTCTCAAGCTACGGAGCCCTGCCAACATTCAACATTTCTCAAGGAGCTTCAAGGTATTGACAGGAGTCTGTTGAACTTGAAAACTGAACTTCAGTTGTAGACCATTTTCTATGGCCTTCTGCCTGTCACCCTGTAGCCACCACTCTGAGCTCTTGGTATCCGTTATGAAAGTGGCAGAGAGGAAAGAACTGTTGGTTTTCTGTCAAGATAGCCAAGATGATATCTGTCCCTATAATGGTTCATAAATGAACAAAGCATGAAGCTAAACAATAAAAAGGCATTCCCGCAGATGTATGGAAGACGAACTTGTGCTAGCTGACGTTTAAGGCCTGATAAGCTGAGGTAACATTTTCTGAAAAAATTCTTGCACTTAATTCACACACATCTGGGACTCATCTCAGCAAGAATAGCAGAACATTTCATTTATTTAAAAGAAAAGAGTTTAATAACCAAAAAAAGAAGGATATGCATCTATATTTGCCCCACTGAGTGCACAAGGAAAATGATGGGCACTTTTAAAAGCAATGAGGAGGAAACTGGGCTAGCAGGATTTTCCTGTTAGTCACGCATCTGTTTTTACCATCCCATGATGTTTCCAGGTGTTTGGCTGAGTTGTTTGGTTGGCCATACAGATGCCAAACACATGTCAAGAGACCTGATTAAGCTTCTTTAAGGAATCCTGCCTGCAGAGCCACGGCCACAGTTTCTCATGCCCTGCTGCTGCTGCTGCTGCGTGAGATTACAGACAGCTCTTTATTATCTGTGAATCGCGTCATGATGGGCTAATTGTACAAATGCAGCCAATGTATTGTGCAGTGCAAGTGGATCCAGCTCAACACTCCTTTGTTCTGTGCTCACTGCCAGGGCTGTTGTCCCATCTCTTGGGTGGTCAGCATTGCATACAAATACCTTGCTTTTTCCCACAAACTCAGCAGCTGAATTGCTAAATACGAGTGCTGAAATCTCAACTCCCTACAAGTCAATGGGGCTTTTGTTACCACTTTCAATGGGGTCAGGTGCTTGTGCACTGCTGGATGCTTGTTCCCTATCAGGCAAAAGTAGATTTGTAAAAGTTGCTGTTTGTCAGCTGTCATTTTCTGGAAGTACCAGTCTTTGTATTTCTGTAACTGTTATTAGCACCTCAAGCATCATTCCTCTATTTCAGAGACCTGCAAGTTGGTCACTGAGACTTCAAAGCATTTGAGAGAACAGAAATGGATTTTTACCAGCAGCAGAGCACCTGAGGGGCTTGGGAGAGGAAACACGGTCAGAGGGAATGGGAACAGACTTGATTTATTAACAGGTAATGTGCTTTGTCCGCTGCCTGGTGGCCTTTAACAGAGTCCCTGGAGCCACAGACAGTCCCTGGAGTAAGTTATTTTTTAAAAAGGCACCATTTATTTTCAGTAAAGCTACAAAGGGTTGCTGTAGGGCCTCCAGGTCCCTCTTTCCCTGTGACAGTACTGATGCTGTCCAGTAAAATTGGGCAGGTAGAGCCCTTAAGAGAATTTTTAGGTCCCTTTTTTAATGAATTTTTTATACGCCCATATTGAAGCTGAATTTTGTTACTTCCAAATCAAGTATATGCTTCATATATATATATAAAGCTGCTTCATGCCGATGCAGATATTGGCCCATCGCCAGGGAGATGCCCAGCACCCGGGGAGGGGGCTGCCTCGCCATCCCCTGACCCTGTGCATCTCCTTGGCTGGGAGGTGGGACAGCGCTGGCTGCGAGGTCCTGCCCTGCTGCCCCAGGAAGTCCCTGTGGTCCCAGCCCCCCAGGGAGATGCCAGGCCCCACAGTGCCCTGCACAAGAAAGAAAACCCTCCAGAAAAGCAGCTGTCCATTATTGACCAGCGCCCAGCATTTCCACGCCAGCTTTCTAGCAGCTGAGGTACGACGAGGCCCACATGCCATTCAGCGAGGCCAAGCAAAGCGCACTGAAAGGAGAGGAGGACCCACTGCTCCAAAATGGACGACGTGCTATACAAAACGTCATGTCCCCAGCACTGCTGCTCACTCCTGAAGCATGACTAGATCCTCAGTAGGTCAAAGCAGGAAACAGGCGTGGGGAAAATGTTGCTCAGGACACAGGGGAAAGGGCTGGAGGCACCTCCCATCTGAGACGGGAGGTGGCGTGTGCCCTTCCACTGGTGGTGTCCAAACCCACCCACACATAGCTACCTCATTACCTGTCCAAGGACAACAGCGGAATCCCAGCCACAGGCCAGTGTCACACTTGAAGAAGGATGGCTAAGGGCAGCCTTCCCAAATTGGCAGAGCCATCCAGAGAAGTGTCACAGAGCCGGAGGATGGGGGGAAAGCCCTTCGGCTCTGTGACACTTCAATGGGCAGGAGCCACACTCTCCTTCACATGCACTTGTCCAGCTCCTTCTCAAAGGAGATTTCACAGCACCCAGAGATAGCCCATGTTGGCGTTCCACTGCCATGACTGATGACCTGCAACGGGTTACCTAGTGCCGGGTGGTACTTACAGATGGATTAAGAAAATTATGGGTTAATTAAAGACCCTTACTCATCTCTTTTCTTTCTCCTTCCATAACTGGGATGACAAGTAAACAGAAAAGTATTACTCTTGGTCCTTTACTATCGCTTATCCCAAGCAGAGCCTTCTGCAAAGGATTCAGGACACCCGCACATCTCTCAGATGTAGAACTATTGAACAATATTGCCCAGTTTAGCTTCACAGGTTTGCACCCTTGTTTTAAATGGTGGTAGCGCTCTGACGAAGCTTCTATGAATGCTATAAAATATGGATTTGTTAGACAGGGAAATAAATTATTTACCATTCCTTTCTCATTACTGACAAATCACAACAAGAAGGAAAAAGCAAGCATTTCGCAGACTTATATTCTCAAAACTCAGACAGAAATAAACGTCCATGAGAAAATCTCAGAAAACTTCAAAAAGATTCCACTTCAGGCCTTAAAAAAATCTTACAACCTACCTGGAGTTGCAGTGCACATTTTGCTTTTATGCTTCTGAAGAATGGCTGTTGTTTAAGTTTTTATCAAGGGACTAGACCCTTCTCAAAGGAATGGGCAATCTCTGAAGTAGTAGTGGTATGCAGCACACCAGGAAGGTTTGACATCAGTACAGAAGAGTAAAAGGGGACTGATTCCAGTCACTGTCTCCTCAAGCCTTACATCTTACAGTATGACAATCTACCACTTGCAAAACAACGGAGGACCTCACTATGGCTTTTCACATGGAATTGTCACTGGGGAGTGACATAGGGGAACAGGTCCCCCTCGCTCAGCTGCTGATGCCAGTTCAAGGAAGATGCATGTGATCCATCCCACAGCTGTAGAACTCCAGTGGTGACCAGTAGTGACCAAGTACAGCCCTGCTCTTGCATCTTTCTTCATTAGGAAGTAGACAGGAGAGCTAATAGGCATTTCTGTCCTGCTGTTTCATGTAGCTGTTCTGGACCCTTACAAGAAGGCATAACCCAACAGGCAGAGCTTTCCTGCCCAGACCCACCAACAGACTTCTACTGACTACAGTGAGTGCTGAATCACAGGCAGGCGTGCTCAGGCACTAGGACTTCACCTCTTCTGGCTAGGGCTGAGTCTGGGGAAAGTAAGCTGGACAGCAGACTTTCTTAATGACTGGTTCTCTCCCAACCAACGTACAGAACAACGCAGCAGCCTTACACAGTTACTGCCGACAGAGGGAATACAGCAGTGAACCATGGAGGAATGAGTTAAATCTTTTTTCCACATAGAACTAAGAAGTCAAGTGATAAACTCATAGTTTAATCCTCTCTCTACCACAAAACCAGTCCATCAGCTACAGTTTTGGAGTCCTTTTACCTTTGTGATAAAATGGCTGTTGTTTTTTTGGCATTTGCCAAAAAGATATTGTTACTTTCTACCCCCTCTTCAGAAATTAAGTCTTCATTTACAACAAAAGACTCTTGACTATGCCTGTGGTAATAAGCAGGATTTCCTGCATCATTAATGTCTCCTTCTAACAGATTGCCTCAACTACCAGGTAACAGCTGGTAGTAATAGGCCAGGAGGGGCAACAGTAGTACTCATATAGATTAAACATCATAGATTTCTTATTCATTCTCTTATACTTATTCATGATTGGGGAGTTTTTCCATATTAATCCCAAATCTGTACAAGTTTTACTTTGAACTTTGTCAGAAAAAAAAAAGACAGCACATCAGCAAAAGAGAATAAAAGACATAAGCAAATAATCAGCTTCATTAAAAAATAAAAAAAAAGACAACTGAGGCAAGCTGGAAATAAAACTGTGTGCTGGACCATGTTATTTAAAAAGTCCTAAGAGAGCAAAAACTGTTAATTTGGCAGCAAATTTCAGTGAATCTGAATAGTAAATAAGCTTTAGATAACACTAATTATGAAGATGCTTCAAACGTTACTGCTGCAGCTGCCAAAACACCTTCTATAGCTCTATTCTGTGACAACGTTTTTATCAAGCATTTGAAATGAATAGTGTCATTTCAACAGGCTGACTTCAACGTTCATGTGGCTATATTTAAACAGATTTTGTCAAGCTTCATTCCCACAGAAAGTCAAGAATACTACAGACTTCTGAGTTAAAAAATGGAACACATAACAAAAATCATAATCATGGTAGAAAATAAAGACCTTTTTATTAAAAGATACTTGGTGAACAAAGATCCACTGAGATACAAGCATACAGGCATATTTTTGTAATTCTTGGCCTAAAGAATATCTGCCAGGTTAAAATATTCTAACTGAATGCACATGAAACAAAACGGTCACTGTAAAAATCCATCTGGGCAACTAGGGCCAATTCTATACTCCATCCACCCAGAAGTTGAATCACTGCTTTATGCAGGTGCTTAACAGCAAAACATGCGTGCAAATCTGTGCTTAGAATTTAATGCCCTCTCCTTATATAGAAAACGAACATCTGTCGTTTCTTCCAGTACTCTTTTTCTTGCCGTGTACCAGGTGATTCAGAAATCACAGGCATTGAGAGCAATGAAAGTGAATTCAAAGTTCTTCCTGTCTCAACAGTATTCCAGCAGCTACAGGGAGGTCCTACTTCCTTTGTGCATAAGGTTTGAAGGTTTTAGATTTGATATTTTAAAATAATATATTTTCCAAAGTTGAAAGTTATATAGTAGCATTTAAAAAAAATAAAAATCAAAAGTTCCACATTATTGACACTAATCTGTTGCTGTAATTATTTCTTTCACTAAACAGTCACTTGCATCAAAACACATTGGAATAACTCAGTGGCCTCCACCATTTACTGTATGGACTCCTGCCATGGTTTCAAGAGAACACTCTCATCCTAAAAGGCTCCAGAATAATGGCAGCACTTCCATCTTTCTGCAGAAAATCATCCCTGGATGTTTCAAAATCTATGGACTGACATTGTGTAACTCCTAATTAGCTCTGACAAGGGTAAATGTTTGTATTTTTTTCATATCCTACAAAAAGATTGGGTTTTGACTAATATCATACCTGTAGTAACATAGGAAAACCAACTCAACCACAGTGACGTTTTTATTAGACTGATACTTGGTTTGAGTATCTTTTTCACTTGCTATGAAATTGCTGTGCCCACTGGGTTGTTATCTACAGAGCTTTAGAAAAGAAGGGACAGGGAAGCTTTCAAAGTGTTCTTCTTCCTCTGTTTTTATAGGCTCCTGGTTCATTTTTCCTCATATACTTGAAGAAAAGACAGTAATAAAATCAAGTTTCTTAAAAAAATCTTTATTATACTTAAACGAAATATAATTTCTGGAATGTAAATTCCTGGCATATTCAGGAGCTAGTTATTTAACCACAAGTTTTATTTATTATTATGAGACAGCTAACCAAGGGCAGAAAGCAGGAAATGGAACTTCCAGGCTTCACTTTGAAGATTTTTCTCCCAATATTGTACAAAACAAATTAGCTTCATTCTAACAGAAACAGAAATAGACTCTTGACTATAGCAACCTCATTGGGCTGTGCTTTCAGGGAAGCTTGTCAGCAGCTGTCTGATCAACTCTGATCTTACTTCCCACTGTAAACATCAAAGATGCTTTTTGTGGCTTACCATAAAAATAAGCGTCAGACCCAGCATGGGCTCCTTCTGGTTGCCGTCTTCTGGGGACAACAAACTGCAGAAATGCTTTCTGCAGGAGTGCTAGAAGAGATCCAAACAGTTCTTACAGTTTCTGCTTACCTTGTTCCAAGAACGCTTCTTTGCTCCTCTTGTTTCTTTTACTGAAGTTGTACCATTTAGTCTTCTACACAGGCAAATTTATCTCAAAACTTGTATGGTGGCTTGAGTGCCAGACTTGAAAATTTAATATTAGACACGTCAGCACCAGTCCACCTTTGTTTTTACAAACAGTAGACCAGATCTTCAACAGACCCCAGCAGTGCAATGGCTCTATGGATTTTGTGTCAAATTCCACACTCAGTTACACTGGAAATGTTCACTATGTTAATCCACCAACATTACAGAGTAAGATTTGCGCTGATGAGAACGGAATACTTTCCACAACAAAACACCATTTTTAGAATTTCTTAAAGGCTAACAGCTTCCTTGAACATCTCTTTAGCAAAGAATAATTTTACTCCTATGCTTGATCTAGGCAATAGTCTCAGTCCCTACTGCTGACATTTGATTCAGCCCTCAGAGAAGTCAATTAGAAACCTACTTTAGCAACAGTAGAATTGTATCTCTGTTGAAAGGTCTATCTACAAATACTTGTCTAGGATGTGACTTGCCCTCTCTCCAGGCACCAGGAAGACATCAAGGCCCATTACCTATGTGCAGAACCTTTAGAACAATACATAACTTAATATCATTAGGTTGTTCTCAAAGTAATAGGAAAGCTGTCAGCGTCACAGAACATCAAAAGCTTTTTAAAAAGATTAATGGTATCTGTACTCCAAAACCTGCTCCAAACATGCTGAAGGCCAGTAAAAAGGAATTTAAGAAGGGATTATCCTTTTTTTTTTTTTTATGTGCACTTATGCGTAATCGATTTATTATTTTGATACAATTGTCACTTGGGTTAAATAATCACATTCTGTGTTAAACAAATGGAATATTATATATTATAGAATTTTGTGCAAATTTGTTGAAAAATAGTGACTGGCACTTGGCTGGTATATGGTGAGTTGTGACAGTGACATACAAATACAAGTGCATTTTACACACACAGTGAGTTTGCCAAGTTCATCTGTATTCTTATAAAACATTTAAAAATTAAGATCCATAAATAAATGGCATAGACTTTAGGTACTAGTGAGCATAAACATCTTTAAAACAGACAGAATCCACACATAAAGTGGACAGGCTAGTCAGTGCTGGTGGATTAAAAGTCAATACACCTTTTCGGTACAGTGATCATTTTCGATAACGTGATCCAGACACCCACCATGACCCAAAAATGTAGATGCTCTGAGGGGTTCTGTGAGTAAGCATCTCCATGAAAATCTTGCATTGAGACCAGTCTTGCAATGCAGTGAAGGAGCAGTTTAAACATACTCCCTCTGCCTCAGAGAGGATGGCTGTGAGCCAGGTTCCCTCCTAAACCCCGGAGTAACGGGGTGCTCTCCAGCATGCCTGCCAAAAACACCGCTGGCAGAACAACTTAGCCCAGGAAGCTCCCTGCTCAGCAAGCAGCGGGTTTAGATGCTGTTCTGAGCCAGAAACCTTGTGATGACTTTCTGAAGTAGGCAGGAAAAAATGGGTGGCTAGCACAGGTGTCCCTATTGGGCCAAGTCCCTCAAAGACAGATACAGCAATGACTAATTTCTAGGCACCAATAATTATGCCTCGTATACGCATACCATGCTTGTAGGGAAGTAAACAAAACAAAGCCTGTAGCCCATTATCAGACAAAATAATAAGGCAAAATGCAAAGGGAAGAAAGGAATCTTCTTCTGTACCCTTCATGGTATTTTTTCCTGTGTTTTTTAATAGTTTTTGATGTTTGGAGCTCAAAAGTACTGCTGAAACTAGTGCAATTACATTGTATGAAGATATTGCAGTTACATTTATTATTTCTGATTATCAAAAAGAACAACTTTAATCTCAAAACGTACTGAGTGTTGAGGAAAAATCTAGGGCACAAGAATATTCAGAATAAGTTTAAGCTATGAGGCAATGACAGTTTCTTCTTCATCTACGAAAGAGGATTTCTTTTCATGTATCCAAGATGATACCATACTGTTCAGCTTTAAAATTCAACAGCTTTTTCTTCTCAAAAAAAGAATATAACTCTCAAATCCTTCCCTAAAATATTAACTAGTAAGTGGACTGTCTTAAGGTTCTCTGAATCACTTCTTGGGAGATGCCATGTCTTCCTAAGCTACACTAATTCCAAATATATTTGCCATATGAAAGGGGAACTGGCACCCACACTCAGTAGTGGCATTGCATCAAAATTTATCACAGCAGCAGTAAATGTTATTCCTTTGGTCAAGCCAGTATATTGCAGTTTAAATATTTCAAACTTTTAAAATGTTAAAAAACACTAATTTTTGAAGATGCTGAATTTTCACTTATTTCCTTAAACTACTTAGAAATACATTCTATAAACTCTTCTTCTATATCTCTCACTTACTTATGCTTCTTATATTGAAGCCATCACTATATCACCTCTCTACTAAACAAAATTCTCTGCCATAGATTGTGTGAACAAGGACCATAATTCTGTACTTTCTATGAATTATTTTTCTTCCTCTTCCAGCCACTGCCATGTTCCTTTCATGATTCTTGCCTGTTAGTGACACCAAATTGGTATACAACACAGAGATAAATTGTCCTCAATGAGTGCGATTACAGATTTCATAGTATTCAGAAGTCAAATCTAAACACTTCTTTTCAGTGTAGAAAAATGATGCTCAAGTAATGCTGATTATGAATGCGTTACTCTTTTAAATTGGGCATGTGGAGAACTGCACCAATTTATCCTTCATCTGTCCTTATGCATGGAAATCACTGTTTTTAAACATGAAACTATTGGTATGGTTTGAGTTTAACTCTATATTGGAGTAAAAAGATGCTATTCAGCTTGCCAAAATTTCTGTTATTTTTATATCAAGGGATAAGTTTTCTTTTTTTAATTCAGATTTTTTTTTGCTTTAATAGTGCTTAGACTTTGCCTTGCAAGTACTATCAAATTCTTTAAAAGACAGAATTAGAACACTTCAAGGATTAAGTTTGAATTTAAATATTTAGCACTTCTCATAAAAGTGACCCAGTTGCAAAAATATTATCAGTAAAATTCCACATATGGCCACAAAGCTGGCATCATTTTCAATGCGTGATTACTTATATCATGAGCATTTTCAGGTCTAATTCAAGACAATCCATGAGAAAAACTAGAAACATGTTTTTCCACATGAAGCTTTTAGGAACCAATTTAGGGAATTTCAGAAATGCATAATCATACAGGAAACCTGTCTTTAAAAAGCTTATGAATTCTGATTGATCCTGGGGAGTAGACATCTCTATCTGACTGCAGACTCCATTTTGAATGTGGTTTGTGATCCTTTCAAGGACTTACATTTCAGAGGATAGTGATACGTGGTTATCATCACCATGTATCACTAACTGTGAGGTTAACCAGGAACTCTCCCATTCCAAAAAAAGCATCTTTGATGGTGGCCTGGCTGAAGCTAATAAAAACAATTTTCAATTTGGGTATCTAGATTTGAGATTGAAAAATTCTCAAATGGCAGGAAATAGAAATCATTGCTCCAGTCTTTAAAAATGAAAATACTGAAGAACATCATGGAACTGTATTTTTAGGAAAGTACGTATTACATTTACAATGGATTTTGACAAGCACTATTGCCAGGGTCTTCAGAGGGGCTCGTCTGGGCAATGGCTGGAACTGCACCACAGAAGACGGGATGGGATGCCATCCAGAGGGACCTGGACAAGCTCAAGAAGTGGGCCCATGTGAACTTCATGAGGTTCAACAAGGCCAAGTGCAAGGTCCTGCACCTGGGTCAGGGCAACCCCCAGTACCAGTACAGGCTGGGCAAATGAAGAAGAGATTAAGATCAGCCCTGCAAAGAAGGACTTGGGGGCACTGGTGGATGAAAAACTGGACACCAGCAATGTGCGCTCACAGCCCAGAAAGCCAACCGTGTCCTGGGCTGCATCAAAAGAAGCGTGGCCAGCAGGTCAAGGGAGGTGATTCTGCCCCTCTACTCCACCCTGGTGAGACTCCACCTGCAGTACTGCATCCAGCTCTGGAGTCCTCAACACTGGAAAGACATGGACCTGTTGGAGTGGGTCCAGAGGAGGGTCACAAAAATGATCGGAGGGATGGAACACCTCTCCTGTGAGGACAGGCTGAGAGAGTTGGGGCTGTTCAGCTGGAGAAGAGAAGGCTCCAGGGAGAACTTAGAGCAGCCTTTCAGTACTTAAAGAGGGCTTACAAGAAAGATGGGACAGATTTTTTAGTAGGGCCTGTAGCGATAGGACAAGGGTTAATGGTTTTATACCAATAGAGGGTAGGTTTAGATTAGATATAAGGAAGAAATTTTTTATGATGAGGGTGGTGAAACACTGGAACATGTTGCCCAAAGAGGTGGTAGACGTCCCGTCTCTGGAAACACTCAAGGTCATGTTGGACGAGGATCTGAGCAACGTGATCTAGTTGAAGATGTCCCTGCTTATTGTAGGGGCATTGGACTAGGTGACCTTTAAAGGTCCCTTCCAACCCAAACCATTCTATGATTCTATGAAGGCAGCGGAACAGACAGTGCTACAGCCCCACCAGAACAAGCTTTGTTGGACACAGGTCCAGCAAACAGGGATCCAAAGCCGCCAGTCTGGTAAATGTGGGAAAGGGGAGCTCAGCTGCTGTGGTGGAAACCTGTGAGCTGGCCTACAACCTGTATGCACAGTATGCACACCAGTCATCCCAGCAGGGTTCCTGGAAAAAGTATGTTTGAGGATTTGGCAAATCACTGTGTTTCCTCAACTAATGCAAAATTGCCTGGAGAGGACAATAATAAGCTGATATGGTATGTTATTGAAAGGACAGGTTGCCGGATCTCAGTCACATTTTTTCAGGGAAGGAAAAGGCTCTAAATGCACATGAAATAATGATGGGTAAAATGAATAGACAAAGAGTTGCTCCTGGTGAGCATCACAGAAAAGGATTGGGGTGACTTCCTGACAGGACATTTCAGGACACTTGAGGACAAGGGTGAGCCTGCCATACTTAACACTGCAGAGGGACTTGTAAGCTGAAAGAAGTGGAGCTAAGAGCTGAGAAGTCATATGTACTGAATCTCTGATAATTTGCTTTCATCTGTTAGGAGTATATAACTAATTTCTATATTTTCCAGTTTTATTACTGGTATTCCATAGATCATTTGTTCGCCTGTCTAATACCAGTGGCTTTGTAAGGGTTGATAAATGTTTGTACCGTACTTTGGATACTTATGATCCTATAAAATACTAAGTACTAGTACAAATATATAAAATCAGGGGAGCAATATGTGTTATTTTAAAATTATTTTTCCTTTAAATACATAAGTCCAGGAAATGAGTTTATAAGGAAAATCCTATATATGATAGCAGACATAATTAAAAGAAAATTGAAAAGTTGACAGCCCTGAAGTTATTAATTTACTTTTGAGACTGTTTAAGCCAAAAATGTAAAGAAAGATGTGAGAAAGAAGATCGAGTTCCTTTAAGACTGTTTTAGAACATTTCCTAGAAAAGGATACAGTCCCTTTTAGGAGTAAACCAGGTACATATAAAGGTGAAGTAGTGGCAAAGATAATAGCATTCTGATAAGTCCCTTCTTTTTCCTTGGAAAAAAAAATCAAGCTTGCAATTCTTTACTCTTCAGATGACAATAGCTCCTTCTGTTATCTTCCCTGCAGCGGTCTTATGTACATCAGTGATTTTTACATATGTGTTCCTGAGCCAGCTGTGCAGGTATATTCCTGTTCTCTTCATGCCTCCTGCTGTGTTAGTAACTGAGCTATGGGGTAAAGTAGAGGCTTGTAGAGCAAGACCAGAGAGCTTCTTTCAAGGGAAGAGTCTTTCTATTTTTTTTTTTTTTCCTATCTGGTTGAAATCTAAATTTTCTACAGAAAAGTGGCATCATTTGGAAATGCATTCCTGGTGATATACTCTAGTAGCTGTGAGAGAAATGAAAGCCACAAAGAACAAGCTTAGATGAGGATCAAGCTGAAGGTTTACATTCTCAAAGAGACTCAGAAGGAATGTCAGAAAATGCAATTTGTCTGACAAATAAATTTTTCAGAGAAATCTTTGAAATGTTGATAGAATTTCAATTAAAAGGAAGGATCCTATGTTACCTAAATGATACAATATGGCAATGCTCAGTACAAAATGCTGAGCTCTGAAAATGGCATCTCTTGATAAGGAAGAGATAGAAAATGTGAAAAAGCTCTCAGATAATAAATCACAGCCTTGAATCAATAGAGTTTCTGTGTTTATGAACTGGGACTAGTGAGATTCCTTAGTAAAACACAAGCCTATGATGTGTGAGTATTTATCTCAGCAAACAGTGCTGCACTGTACTGTTTCTGTTACTGACCGCACAATACTAGGTTATAACATCACCAGGACAATCTGTTTTTAACACACACCTTCATATGTAACAACGATTCCACACGAAGGACATACCAACTGGTAGATAAAATTCTATGGCTGCTCAATCCTCAGGACAAACCCAGGTAGCATAAGGAATAGGTGAGATGCTGGCCTCCTGCATGTACTTGTATTTTCTTCTTACTTGGTGTATTTAGATGGGAGGACTCCTCATGCCTCAGGTTTCCTGGCATACAAGAAACAAATTTGGACCACAGAAACAAATTTAATAATTAGCTTCATTTTTCCAAATGCCAGTTTCCATTAGAAAGGCAAGTTTCTACTAGCGGAAATAGGACAGCAGAGATAACATGGAGGTCTGCTGAATGTGGATGCTCTAGCTGGGGGGCATAACTCTGCACCATCCTGATGTCCTAACACCAGTTAGGATCACTAGTCTAAGTGTCATCAGTCTAAGTGACAATCAACTTGTAGAGGATGTCTTAATTTCATATTTTATCCAGGCCTAGTGAGCACTACCTTTCCACAGAGCAACAATATTTAACTAGGCTTATCTACCAGGCAGCTTCCTGGATCTGGTGGTGTTGAGCCATCCCTTTGCTGCAACTTGCTTCAAGCTGCCATTTTGTTGCTTATTTGAAATAAGCTTTTCCCATAGTCCTACTCTGTTATTATTACAGTCTTCCAGTGTGGCAAGTACTTTGCAGTAATGCAGGTTTTCTCCACAAATTATTCCGATGCCAGTGCTTTATGCTTCCGTGTGCAGTGACAGGTCATTATAAAGGACTATTAAAAATAAACTATATTTGTGTGCACACACTGAAACCTCATGCAAAAAAGCTGTACATTGTTGACCTTGGGTCTGGTAAGTGCCATCATCATCCAGAGTCATTCTGTTTGCCTCTTGTTTGGTGAACATTGGGACATTGTGGAAAGATGTCTTAATAAAGATGTGACAAGCTATAAGATACTAACACAATGAAGTTATGAGATAATTTTTTAACTCTGGGGCACATAAAATTAAGTATCTAACCATAAGCCCTCATTCTCAGAGTGTTTAGTGCCCACAGTTACCTTAATTGGGTCTGTAAGAATTAAATACTTCAAAGATATTTTCCCTTCTTTTTTTTTAAAGCGGGATTTTTTTAATAAGTTATCACAGCTGAGAACAAAAAGTTACAGTTCCTGCAAGGAATTATCACCTGTGAATTAAACACCATTCTCTAAATTGTGTGGCAACTTCGTGGGTTGTAACCTACAGAGTGGAAGCCTGTATGTCCCCCATTTCATCATTTCTCAGCATGTTGGTTTTTTTCACTAATTCATTCTTCTCTGAGGATGAACAATTTGTGGAAAACTTCATCTCTTTCTGTAAATCACTTTTAGAAGGTTGTTATATAAAGAATTTATAAGTTATGAAGGAAGGAAAGTTACAGGACAAGGATTTTATTCTCAGAACGGGGTCCTGTTGTTTTCCTATTCACTTTGTATTGATGGCTTTTGTCCTGTGAGCAACAAAAACCAACCTGTCAGGAAAGTTTCTGATATAGGTGTACATGTACTGCCTGTCCTGGAATTGTCTGGGTTTGTCTTTTGTTTCTTGTTTCCTTAGTTGAGGTTATAACCTCAGAATTAGAGATGAAAAATGATAGTAACTGTAACAACCTCAGTAATTACTAAGTAACTTCATTTTAATGCCCCTGAAGGGCACTTCAGTGGTTTTGTATATAATTATTCAGAAAAAAAAGCCTCCACCTCTTCTGCCAACATATTGAAAGGCAGGGATTCTCTCTTCAGATGCCTTAGTATGGCACGCCCAAGTTATCACGTAAATCTTATGGGCGGTGGTTGGACACGCAGTATTAAACTCATCGCTAAAATTAGAACAGCCATGAAGTTCAAATGAAATCTGTTAATGCAGGTGGGGGAGAGGGTTTAGGCAGGAGAAAAAGGATTTGTCATAAATACAATAGAAATGTAAGGCTGTGAGGATTTGAAAGAGGTCATATAGCCCATCCTCCTGCTCAGAGACAGGGTACACACCATCTCTAAGACATACTTAATCTCTTCTTGAATCACCTTCACCAGAGAATTATGACAAACGCCCTGTATAATCTGATCCAGGGCTTAACTATGCTTAAACTATGCTTAAATAGAAAGTTTTTTCCTATAATGTACCCCACAATACTCTTCATTAACACATCCAGCCTGCACCAGCTGCTGCTTCTGCAAGAATGTGACACTGGTTTGTATTCAGCATGGCTGTTGTATAAACGAGGGGAATTTTCAAAGCACTGTTATCGCATCCTAGAGTAGTACATTTGAATATCTGAGTTCTCATTTGGAAGTATAACATTGTCATTACCACATTTAATCTTGTTGATGTATTAATTTGGGGGAATTGTAACTTTCTTGCACATGCCCATTATATCAACAGGCTGTTTGTGCTAGACTAACCTGCCTGCCAGGCCAGCTGACACTATCCAAGTACCCTCATTTCAGCTCCTGTAAGTAGTTGTTTGTGACAAAGTTCCTCAAGTTTGGACAAAGCTGCTCTTTGAGTTTACATTTCTGAGGTAATCACAATACTATCCACACTTGTGTGTCTCTTTGAACCGCTCCCTCTTTTCTAACAGCAAGTTAAGGAGAAGAAAACATGGCACTTTTAAAATGAAACTTGGAAAAAAATACGCCTTGTGGATGGGCTTTTCAAAGCACTCTACAGAGTATCATTATGAGCAAGTCCAAAGGGGATAAAATGAAACTTGCATATCTTTCACAAGCCTTTCTACCATTTGCCTGAATTTTTATCAATGATGCACTAAAAAAGAGAAATATAGTTATACCTTTGCCAGAAGAAATAAGAAAAGTAAGAAATTACCTTCCTTAGGGAAGGCTCTGGCACTGAGATGACACTCTACAGCACTCCATAAGTATAGATCCAGAAGTTTAGTAACCAGAAATTAATATGACTACATTTCTTTAAGCTGAAAGAAAAGAACAACCTCAAAACATTGCCTACACACTTTCAGAGCTAAACATAAAAAGCAGTTTTCTCCCCAATATACTTTCACTACATGTCTACTACTTAGTACAAGTGTAAAAAGCTTAAATATACTTAAATATATTCCAGTAGTTGGATCCAAAATATTCTAGCCTCATTTCTTCCTTCATGCACTTGATCTAGCGAGCTTGGAAACATTTGAATTCAGTTATGAACATTCAAGTGAAAGAACTTTACACTAGATTCACAGTGTATCACAGTGTGCTGGTATTTCCAAATAACTCCTCTCCTTTGCCACCAGCAGCTGTCTCTGATCATAGCCATGCCATGTCTTTCAGCCAGGCACCACATCTTCTTCAGAGAGACCCAGAGTTCCTGACACCTTCTCTGAGCAGAAAAGGACTTGGCCAAGCACTGATGCCCGCTGCAGCCCTTCCACACTGAAGTGCAATCTCAGCCCACTTATATTTTGACCCTGACAGATGTCTGTGCCACAGAATCTATTCCAATGCAGCTGATTTCTTAGAAATGGGTAGGATTTCAGTGTTTATCCATGTCACCGGTCATGAAGAGCCTGGGTTCTTTCAGTGAGTTGCCTTCTTACTCATCGAATGTAAAGGAACCCTTGATTTCAAATAATCTTAAAGCAGCAGTTCAGCTGAAACTGTGCTGAGGTTAACATCTGCTTTGACAGAGAAGTTACTACAGTAATTTCTACCAATCACAATATTTCCTTCTCATTGCTTTGGCAAAGTAAGAAGCAGTAAGACATTTGCCTAGGGACTGGAAGGCAGTAGGGTTATTCAATTTTATAAGCTTCACCATTTCTGAAAAACAGGAAAAAGGAACACAGTTTGACTATACCCCCTTGTGTATTATATGTATGTCTGGCTTACAGTAGAAGACAGACCATTAATAACTTTTAGCTTTTCTGGTTATTACAATAAGTAATTACAACATCTGGGATTTTTTTTACTTTAAGGGCAAAACATTAGGTTTGCGTGCTCATAACACATAAGAGCTCCCTAAATATAAATAGCATTTGTTATGATACTTTTAAAAATCTTTATGCAACTTAATTTGTCAAATGCACAGCTGATCAGAATAGTCTATACATATCATTTCTGACTGTTTCCAAGGTGAATGGATAGGAAATGCAGTGAGATTTGCAAGGGTATAAAAGCTGATAAATCTTCAAAGGATTTTTTTATTCCTCTGACATTAATGAAGATTAAAAACGCATTAAATCATTTGCAAGCAAATTTCTTAATTTTTCCAAGGAATCAGTCAAGAAAGAGTAAACATCCATTTTAATCAAATTACAAGACAACAAATGCATTTTAAGAAAATAATTTTATTTAGTAGTGATTTTTATTTTAATAAAGCAACTTTTACTATTTCTTTTTGTTTTAGAAGATTCAATGCAAGTTTGTTATAGGGAAAAACACAGGGAACAAAAAAGCACCTGACTGCACCAAATTCTCTCTTAGAGGAGCGTAGGGATGAAAAGCACAGTTTTATTACTTTGATTAAAAAAAGAAAATTGCCTCACTATTTCTACTTCATGCAAGTATGCATCATTATAGTTACAAGTGTGCTCCAGTTGCACAGTCGGGGTACTAGCAGAAGGATATCTACTGTCAGAGGTCTGTGCTGGGGCTTAGAAGGAAGCTTGGGATTGCTGTATCATCACGCTTATTTCAATGCTTTCTATCTTCCAGGATACATGGAATAAAATCCACTGACTGTCTAGAATATCCTTTTAGGTTGAATTTAGGTCCTGACTGCCTCATGACTGAGAAACTGCAAATAGCTCTTTTTGTATTTTTTTTACCTCTGTGTTGTGTGTTGAGGAACAGGCATATTCAGGACTGAGTTCCATGTCCTCTGGGTGCATTACCAAGCACAGTGCCTGTTTGGGTGTTGCGATAGTATTATGCAATGTAGTTCTAGCTAATTACACACACATTACACCACATTTATGAAAGGGCATTAAAAAGGGGGAAAATCATAAACAAGCATGTTGACTATCTACATGAATTCAAATGTCACATACAAATGTGTTAAAATACTGTGTGTTAAGACAAAAATACCTCAGGTATGAATATCTGGTTTTGCTAATACAGTGTGCTAATGACGCAGAAATATATAGACAGCTACAAAATAACTTCTCAGAACAAGTAAAGAAACCATTCAATTTTTACAAGGCAGAATACGTCTACATGACTTGCTACAGAAGCCTTACTGGTGGTGCAAAGATGGGATGTGATTATTAGATTTAGCTACAAGGTGGATGCATTCATGCTAAAATTATTTTCACAGGTAATATGACACAGGATATTTCCTTCTGATAGAAATGTTACATTGGATAGCAGAAGCATGTAGGAAATGTGCATTTGTCACTCAGCTGAATAGCCTGACTGGAACTCTGTTTTATGACAATCCCTCTGAGATTTCCCTTGAAGATTTGGCGAGGAGAGAAAAGGGAGAAAAGAAAGAAGGAAGAGGAAGATGAAGACAAAATATAAATATCCACAGTATAGTAGTTCTGGGCTTACCTGTAGGCAGCAAGAGGTTTGGAGAGAGGTTCATCTTCTTTTGCTTGTTTTTTCTGAAGCCGTTTGCTATCTAGCAGGAGTTCTGTCTGTGTTTCATACAATCAATAGGAAAGCATAATGAAATATGACCCCAGATACACAGCTGCCTTGGGCCAGACTCTCAGCAGCAGCAGCATATGGAATGAGTAAGAGAGCACATAATGTATGTGCCAGAACCATAATGACCACACCGCTGTCTACTGCAATAAGCACATTCAGCTTTGTTATTCTTCAGTGGTTCTACCATTTTGTGACTTTTGAACTAGTGTAGTTTTTCTGGACTGCCATTTTAACCTTAGCCACCTGTTATGACTAATCCAGCCAATGTGCACAAGCAGCTATGAATACAGGGAAGAGCAAAAGGTGTTGTCGCTGTGGTGACAAATGCCGAGCTGGAGTGAAGGGCATGGTAATAGAGGGAGGAGTGCTTTTCCCAAATGTACTTTGTTTCTCCCGTGTCTTCTGCTTTGAAGAGACCGGAATACATTTACGCACTTCTTCACTCTTGATTCTTTATCTAGTATCTAGCAATGCCCCACTTTTCTGCATGCAAAAGTTCTTTAGGAGTGCAGGCCATTCTGGAATAATAAAGCAATAAGTGAAACAACAATTTTATTTGTATATTTGCATTTGTCTTAGGGCCAAACTTGCTCAATAATTACTTTTCTCCACATTTTTGGCTGGCCATCCAAACCAGTAGAACTGGACCAAAACTGCTGTATGTGGAGTGATGTTCTTCACAACAGCAGAGTTCAGTGAGCCTCACATTTTCTTACTATATTTGGCCTGATCATGCACCCTTATGCCAGCCCTATGCATGCTGCTAGAAGGATTCTTACAGGAGAATCCACGCGAAAATAAAGTAATAAAAGTAGTTAGAACTGCAAAAACATACAAACAGATCTCTTTAGCCCTGTTCATGCAGATGAGAGGCTTTTAGAAAACCTGACCTTCTTAGGGAGCATACAGACAAGTGACCAGAAAAGCCATGTGAGGAGTTATCAGAGTGCTGTGGGATGACACTGGTGACTAAGAGCAATTATAAACTTTTGCTTAAATTTGCCCTTTAGCAAAACACTGCTGAAGAACAATTTAATTTTTCCAATTATCACGATGGCATGAGTACCAGTAGCTCACTGACAGCTCTACTAAGGTGGACGTTATGACAAGTATGTTTGAGTTTTACAACAATAGTTTCAGCATCTGCATTCTCTAATACAAAGAAAGCTATTATGCTTAGAAATATTTGTTTAAATCAGAAAACCTAACCATCTATGGTTTTTCTAATGTATAATAAGATAATTATAATCCCAAAAGTACTGTCACTCAAATGAGTCATCAGTTCATTTGTTGAAGATAACCAGCAGAATTTGTAGACACTTAATGCAATGGAATCTACAATGCATTTGTGGAAGACAAAAGGTTAGTTATGAAGCTTTGAGTGCCCGGCTTAAAACATTTTGAGTCTCAGATAAGGCAGCTACACAAAGTTATGAATAACACAATAATTTATTATACAGAGGTAGTTACATAAAAATCAGATTTTTATATCTAATAAAGCAGTGGCAAATACATTAAAATATTTTATGTCTATAAGTAAGGTGGTTCTCCTCTTTTTATCACTTTCTGATACTATTGTATAGTGCTACTACTCACGAAGTGCTGTGTCCAGCAGGGGGTAGTTTTAAATAGCCTTGCAATACAGATGAAGAGATGCTTAAAAGAAAAAAAGAGCAGGAAGGGATCTGTGAGACAGCTCAGCCATTGCTGTTTTCACAGAGGTACTGAACTGGACAAGAAGAGTCTATCAGTCTAAGTGGGCAACTGGGATCTCAAACTACTTCAGGCGCTTCTTGCATATTTACTGATTATTAAGTGAAAGAAATCATCTATTACTAATTTTGCAAGTTTTTGTATACTGAAACAGGTACTCATGATGATGTGAGAAGCTACAGTATTACAGTGGTTCCTTTTAAATTTTTTTTTCTATGTAATAAAGACGTTGACTATTTCTTTTAATCTTACAAGTAACCACATGTTCCTTTAACCTGACTGTTGACTGACCTGCATGCACATTTAATACCAGCTGCATTCATGGAACTCCAAAAGTATTTTCTGAGTTGAGCTTTAAAAAGAATATATTTCATATCAGTATGATTACAAACATGTACTATGATTAATCATTTGTTCACTAGTGCTGTGAAATAATTCAAATACATAATAATCAATGAATTTTAAGTTATCAAGGTGGTAGGCTGTGATTCACAACTTGATTTTGACATCAAAATACAGTGAATTAAAAATTTTAATCAATATGATTGTGTCTGTGTGAAATGCAAGCAGATACTAGTGTTTGTTGAAAATTGAAGAATTCCTGCTAACAGTTGAAAAACAAATGGTGCATGATCATTTCCCACTATTTTTGACATCTTACTAATTCAAAAGCAGCCAAAGTTTTGAACTGAATGCTAAAGCCTCAGTAATTGTATTATTTGTCTGTATTGTCAAGAACACCATGTACTGATATATAAAAGTAGACACATACTGTTCTGGAAATTTTGCAAACATTATTTTAGAAAGCTCAAATATATTTTCTAAAAAATGGTCAGAGAAAGTCTATGTTAGTGGGCCAATAAAATGGAATACTCTATATAATAAAATTTTCCAGCACCTCAATTAAATAATGTACAGCAAAATTTTGGACTTTAAAGCTTTGTTCTTCTGTTAATGCTGGATTGAACATGTATTGTTAACTGAAACTATGAAAAAAGACATATGTTTAGAATATTAGGTAAGAAAGACCTGATACTCAGGAGTACAGTTTTGAGCAGTTTTTCTTCAAAAAAAGCAACACTTGCTTAAAAAAAACCAAAACTATTACAGATCTTTATTTGCATAAGAAAACTTCCTATAATGCTTTGCCATATTTTAAAAATATTTGAATTTATTTACTGCTACTGCTGTTTATTTTCTAGACACACACAAGTGATTTTCTGGCCTTTGCTGACTTGCTCTATGAAAGCCTCCATGTGTGCTTTATGACAGTAACAAAAATCTCTGTTGTCACAGAGCACACAACAAAATAATAATTTGGGGTCTTATTTTCATGAGGCAACTTCAAATTCATATTTAAAGTTTAGAACAGTCTTAAACAATTTTCTGTACTAAGGCCTAAGTATTTCAGAGACTTCAGGATTAACTCCAGACTGATATGTATTCTTTTTTAGAGTAGCACCTGATTTTGTAAATACTTACAGTTGTGTACATGTTTCTAAGATATACCCTCTTTACCTCAGTGGGATGGTTTGTGTGTAAAAGTAATCACCTATTCCTGCAACAACAGGACTCAAATATTTTTTCCAAAAAATTAATATATAATTCACCTCTCAAATTTTTCAGTTTAACCTTTATGGAATAGACAGAGGAAATAGTATGAAAAATAATTTACCATTTCTTATTTAACTATTTCAAATGAGATGCTTTTCAATTACTCTGCACCTAATCTTAGAATCTGATTGTTTTTATTTTTACATTACATAAAAACATGAGAAAAGATTTAATCAAATTGATCATAAATATAACAGTTAAACAGAGACCAAGCAATGGCTATCCAAGTCTATCGTGGGTAACTCTCTAAAACAAAGCTGAACTCTAAAAGGTATGTCTATGCAGAAGAATTTGTGTAAAAAGAATATTACAAAACATTCAGTTCAAGTCATTGAAATGGCATGGAATTATAGTGGGTAGAAGAAACTTTTTTTTAAATTCAAAGCTAGTCCCTGCTTAACACTTATGTAAGTCTAAAACATTTGTTGCATTTTGGTTTTATTTCAAAAACATCTGTAAGTTAAAAAGATAATATCTTTAATTCTGTTATAATTAGAAGAGGCCTTCTTAAAAGCACTGGACTCTTCATGGTATTTCTTGCATAAGATCTTTTTCAAAGAGATATTTCTTCCTAGTGCTTGTCAGTAGTCTAAATTAAATGGACAGTGACTAAGCTAAAAAGCCAAAGTAGTTTTGCTGGACATATCTTGATACCTGTAATATTGTAATTCCACCATAACCATAGTAAGCAATGCCTTCCACGAATAACATGATTCAGACCTAAATTTCTCATGTCAAAAACGAAGGTGGGCAAGGATAAGAGAGTAAGACCCAGTTTTTGAAAGCATTAAACATTCACTCTGTTAATTTTTCCTTAACACTTCATCAAAAGGGTGATTTATACCAGTTAGAGCCAATACAAGTGCAACCAAGTTGCGCAAGATGGTTGTTGCTGTTTAACTTTCTGTCAGTTCCTCTTCTGGCTTTTTTGTGTGTGTATATAGAATCTCAGAATGGTTTGGGTTGGAAGGGACCTTAAAGATCATCTAGTTCCAACCCCCCTGCCGTGGGCAGGGACACCTTCCACTAGACCAGGTTGCTCAAAGCCCCATCCAACCTGGCCTTGAACACTTCCAGGGATGGGGCATCTGTTGTGGCAACCTGTTCCAGTGTCGCACCACCCTTACCATAAAACACTTAGAATCACAGAATCATTTTAAGATCATTGAGTCCAACCGTCAACCATGCCCACTAAACCATGTCTCACAGTGCTTTGTCTACTCGCTTTTTGAATACCTCCAGGGATGGTGACTCCACCACTTCCCTGGGCAGCCTGTTCCAATGCCTGACAACCCTTTCAGTAAAGAAATTTTTCCTAATACCCAATCTAAACCTCCCCTGCCGCAACTTGAGGCCTTTTCCTCTTGTCCTCACCAGCTCCACGCCCCTCACCAGCTTTGTTGCCCTTCTTTCTTATATCTAATCTAAACCTACCCTCTATTGGTATAAAACCATTAACCCTTGTCCTATCGCTACAGGCCCTACTAAAAAATCTGTCCCATCTTTCTTGTAAGCCCTCTTTAAGTACTGAAAGGCTGCTCTAAGTTCTCCCTGGAGCCTTCTCTTCTCCAGCTGAACAGCCCCAACTCTCTCAGCCTGTCCTCACAGGAGAGGTGTTCCATCCCTCCGATCATTTTTGTGACCCTCCTCTGGACCCACTCCAACAGGTCCATGTCTTTCCGGTGTTGAGGACTCCAGAGCTGGATGCAGTACTGCAGGTGGAGTCTCACCAGGGTGGAGTAGAGGGGCAGAATCACCTCCCTCGACCTGCTGGCCACGCTTCTTTTGATGCAGCCCAGGACACGGTTGGCTTTCTGGGCTGTGAGCGCACATTGCTGGTGTCCAGTTTTTCATCCACCAGTGCCCCCAAGTCCTTCTTTGCAGGGCTGATCTTTCTCTCTCCCCCCGGAGGAATTGAGAGCCATAACTTCTTAACTCTGAATGGCCGGTTTCATACTGATTTCAGTATGAAACCGACAGCGGAGGCAGAGAGAGGACATGAGGCAAGGAGGGGGACAGGCTGGCTGGGAGGGCGCAGCTCTCGGGGGGGGGGGGGGGGGGGTGGGGGGGTGGGGTGGCACGGTGTCAGCTGTCATTACGTATTACCCTTTGAAGCATGGATTGGGGGATTATTTTTAATAGACTGGCTTTGCTGGGCAAGAAGAGGCTGCGTGTTTAGGGTATTTGTTGTGATGCCACTCAAAGTGACCGGGAAGCCACGCAGGAAGGACAATATTAAACTGGTGATGGCTTCACCATGTCAGGAACCGCCCTTGGAGGAGAAACCCAAGGGACAGTGCTTAATGAAGCGGCTTGCCTGAGGCACAGGAGTGATTCTAGGGAAATGAGGAGCACAAAGTGTGTGTTGGTTTTTATTTAGGCTGTATAAAGGAATGGGGCAGCCACGAGGCAAAGATGGATGGATGCTGCGTGTTGCCAGCGTGGCCCTCCTCGGACCCCAGAGCTGCCGGCAGGTTGGGGAGCGCGAAGATTGCTTCTAAGCTGCTCTACTTGGCACAGAGGAGCCGTATGAGCAGACAGGAGGTAGATAAAGCTATTACATTAAAACTTCAGAGCAGCTCAGTCACCATCTGGTGCCGAACAGGCGCGCGTGTGCGTTTCCACGCCGGGGAGATGTCCGCGAGGCAAAGGCTCGCACAGGCGGCCTGCGGCTGGGACGAGCCCCTCCCGGCGCGGGGAGGCGGCACGGCGGCCAGGAGCAGGGCTTTCCCGCGGGCCGCCGGCCCCAGGGCTGCGGGGGCGCCCATCTTGTGCCAGTCCGGCCGCGGCGCCGCGAAGGGCGGCTGGGAGGGAACAGCTGCGGCGCCGGGGGGGGGGGGGGCGGGGGGGCGAAGGGCGAGGCGGGGCGCGGCGAGTCGGGCCTCCCGAGGGCCGGGGGGTAAGAACACCGAGCGCCCCCGTGACGTGGGACCCCCCCGGGCCCCCTTCCACCGAGGCAGGAGGAGGAGGAGGAGGAGGAGGAGGAGGAGGAGGAGAGCGCGGGCGGCTGACGAAGGCCGCGGCGGGCGGCGGCGCCTCCCCCGTGAGCCCCTCCTGCTGTGACGCCACGGCTCAGCCGCGCAGGCGCGCCAGCGCCCAGCGCCCGTTGTATCAGGCCGGCGCCTTTTCTCTCTTCCCCCTCCTCCCCCTCCCCGTCCGTCCCTCCCTCCCCGCCTCCCTCCCTCCCTGCCCGAGCCGCCGCGGTCGGTGCCGCCGCTGCCAGCGCAGCTGTGCGCGCCCTCCCCTCCCTCCCCTCCCCGCCGCCTGTGCGCCCGGCCGGCAGCGACCTCCGCGGCTGCCCCATGACGCGATGGCAGCGGCCAACTTCGGCAAGATCCAGATAGGGATCTACGTGGAGATCAAGCGCAGCGATGGTCAGTGGGGCGGGGGCGGCGGCAGGGGCCGGCCCGGCGGAGGAGCGGCCGCAGACCCCGGCCGGGCGCGGGCGCGGGCGCCGCCGCCGCCGCCGCCGCCGCCTCGGCGCGGGGGAGGGGGCTGCTCGCGGGGCCCATTGTGTGCGCGGGGCCGGGGAGTGGCCGGGCCTGGCGCGCGCTGCGGTTGTCAGGGGAGCGCTCGCGCTTGGCGGCGCAGGGCGGTTGCGCGGGGCGCGAGCGGCGGCGGCGGCGGCGGCGGCGGCCGCCGCTGGGGCCGGGGAGGCTGCGGCAGGGCGGGGAGGGACGGGCGGCGGCGGCGGGGTGGGGCGGGGGGCTGAGCGGGGGGGAGCGGGCGGCGGGGTGGGGAGGGGGAAAGGGGAGAGGTGGCCGTGGAGGGGGGCGATGGGGGGATGCTGGGGGGGGGGGCGCGGCTGGGGAGGAGAGCCTGGGGAGGTTGGGGGGGGAGCGGGGGGATGAGGTGATGGAGGGACGAGAGGCCTTTAACGTCAAGAAATAACTTCTTGTTCGCTCTGGTGTAGCAGCGGCGCTCTGAAAAAAATGGCACAACAGTGTGCCCTGACGGAAACGCTTGATGTTACTATTTCGGACGTTCTTTATGATTAAAATGTGAGAAGAGCGCTTGCTATTTATGCCCACGAGTTCTTACTTCTCCGTTGCGGATCCGCTGTGTCTCATCCTGCCCGGCATCTCCTGGCTGGGGGATGTGTGGTGCTGTCTAGAGATACGCGTGAATAAAGGAGGCGTGTGTGACGACAGGTTTAGGGTGCTCGCTCTTCGTATTCGTCTGGTAGGAAAGAACTGAAATGGGAAGTTCACTGGCTGAATCAATCGCAGGTCACTCCTGACTTCAGCTCTTTAATTTGAGTGGGGATATGTCATCTGTTCTTGGCCTCTGTGAGGTCTCTGAAGCCTGCTAAACCAGGGTGGGGTTCTGCTGGGATATTCTGGAAAGTCTTTTTTTTTTTTTTTTTTTTCCTTTTTTCTTTTTTTCTCTGGGGCTCCGGAGCTTGCTAAAGAATAAGCAGATGTTTCTAAGGGAAGAAGGATCTGGAGGTCAAAGCACTGAAGTTAGCTTGGTTTTGTCATGGGTCAGGAAACAAGCAGCTGATGAGCTTTATGCAGCTTGTCTTTCTTGTGTCCCATACTGCAGTTCAACCCTGCAATAAAATAATGGTCGGTGTTGGCTGGACACTGTATTATACCTCACCCCTCAATTTGTGCTTAATGGCTTGTGTGTCTCTTGAAGAATCTGATAGGTCTGGCAGTTATTTGCATAACTCCTGCAGATCTCTGTCTCAGGTTTCAGAAAACCTCACTGTAGCAACTTGTAAAACTGTTTTTCTGAGGTCTGTGTGAACTTCTAATAAATGTTATTGTTTGGTTTGTATGCCTTCGGAAAACAAGGCATGAGAATGCTTTGCTGCTTTCCCCTCCCTCCCCCTGCAGGGTTCTGCTCACTTTTAATGTCAGAAGTGAGGACAGTAACTCTTCAGCCTAACAATACTTTCATTGCTGTTAATGGTTCACATATATTGCTGTATTGCTTACACATGTGATGCAGCACATTAAATATATGACACATCAGAAATATACCAGGGGGATGCCTTCACAGCAGTTGCTCAGACTATAGGGTTTTGAGCATTTGTGTTAACTTGGTCCCTGTGTGAGCAACCAGACTGCAGTGCCATACCAGAGTTAGTGGGTCCTGGTTATTGTGAGGTTTGCTTGTTTGTCATTGGGACTGGAGGAGGAGGTGCCCCCATTCTGGCTCTGGCTGTTGCAGCTTTGTGTCATTCTCTTCCCATTAAGCTGTAGGAGAAACTGTCCTAGGTATGTGGAAGGGAGCATTTTGAGAAAGATACTGAAGGACAGCCAGTGCCAGATTTCATTGCCTTTCAGAAGGTAGGTTTCCAACCTGAGCTGTGGTTGCACTGGCAGTCGAAATTGATCTAGCTGCTCCTAACAAGGGGAGGGTCTTGCTTGCCTGTGCCTCTGTCAGCTGTGTTGTTCCTACAAACTCTCCCATCCACTGTGGCCAATGATTTTTTTTTCTTCTGATGATTTAATAAATTAATGGATGATTGGATTCACTAAACACAGTAGGAGACTTTTGGATATGCTAGTTTTCTACTTGATTTGTGAGTTCCAATAGCTCACAGAGGGATCTGTGACCCCGGCAGTATTGGTGTGTAGGAAATGCATGGCCAGGGTGAAGTGGAAGTCTTCACATATGATCTTCTGGTTCAGTAACAGGGAGCTACCTGGATCTGCTCTACCCAGAACGGTGTCCTAGGTAGAGTCAGGGCTGGGTATCATACCATCTACCCTTGACTGAAAGCACAATTAAAACCGTTGAAGCAACTTTTGGAGAAAGTGGAGAAAGCAGTGTTGGTCTGGGCTTTTTTTAGCATGTTGTCTTGTCTGTAGGGGGTCCTTTTTTAAAATGAAATACTATTTTGAGCGTTATGTACAGTAGTTCTTCAAAATTTCCTTATTTACCTGTTTATTTTCTGAATTTGGAGAAGGATAAAGTTTTACTTTGTTGATGGGGTCATTTGAAAAAGTATGCATTTTTTCCCATCTGTCCACCAGTTATGTTGAATGCTTTTCTGAATACAGAGTTTTATTCATTCCAGATAACTCTGTTTTTCTTTAAATAAAAAGAAAACCTAACAGAAGAGCATTTTTTTGGTTAAACATCAATGTTACAAGTCATACTTGTTCACTGCAACAAAATTGCAAAGACATGCAAAACACAATAAATGTGAGAATGAGACCAGAACATTCTGGAAAGAAAAGTTACATAGTCTGTCATTTTGACAAGTTCTATTTAGGCTTCAAGTGTTTCATGAGAGTTTTCTTACAGGACTGAATAGAAAATAGATGTTGTACAAACGAAAGGCATTGTTAGAAATCATGGCCAAAACCACATGAAAACCAGTGTTTGGATAAACCCCAAGATTTTCGAGGACTGGCGCTGCAGAGCTGCTTGCTGTGTATCTGTTTTTTCTCAGTGGGTAAACATTGGTATAAATGTTGTCTACAGTTGCGGATAATATTTCCAGTTATAATTGGAATAACTAGTTATGTTCATGTAAGAGCATACTAAGTGGTCAGCTCATTTGGGTTTTTATAATAATTTCTGATACTGAAATTTACTGTTTATTTCAGTGTAATTTATGTGTGTTGCTTGAAATACACCTTGGTAATCTGTCTTGGAAACAGGAAGGAACTCCTTCATTTTAGGTTGCGAATTGCTAAGAATGGAATGCATTTTCAATTTTGAAAAACGTGCCTTGTGACACAGAAGCTTGGGGAAGTGCGGAGGGAGCCAGAGGGTACCCGCAAGACCTGCTGGAGTGCTCCTGTCCAGAAGATGCTCCTTGTTGAGGTCTAAATATGGGCATTTGTGTGTTGACAAATGCCCTTTACTCAAATAATAATAGCCCACCGCTTTACACATGAATTTATACCCGTATCTGCACTTCTTGTGCGTTATCCCATTAACGATGACAAAGACCTATATAACTACGTGGAGAAAGAACATCTCACATTTTTTTCCCCATAAATTCAGTCTTTTGCTGAAATAGGATAAATCTGTTATGCCCTGCAGCGCTTTAGTAGGCTGATTGGTGTTTTTCCTTTACTTTTTCAGTCCAATTGTGTTCTGTCCATTTCCTCCTCAGGCTGTTCCTATTCTCTCTGTCTTTGCAGATCTGAAATACTACTTAGAAAGACAGAGAAATTAATTATATATTTGCTCATTTTGAAAGCGGGGGAGGGGAATACAATTCTGATCTCACTGTGTCAGAAATAATGTAACAGGCATGAGGAGAAAGGACATTCTTGTAATTGGAAGAGTGACTGAAGATTTGACTGAACTTCCTGGAAAGGAAAAAATGCTGAATTTTTAGGTGTTAACTATCTAATGGCGTAAAAAAGAAAGATCATGAGTTTGTGCCCATTTTTTCATAATACAAGAACAGGAGAACTGTCAGTGTTTGAAAGACACAACTTAAAACTGATAAAGGAGAGTAGACTAGGTACAGTTATCATGTGGAGCTTGTTACCAGAGGAGATGGAGGCTAGAAGCATAGCAGAATTTTAAGAAGAATGGTAGGAATATCCAGTTTTACACTAAAAATTAAAAAAATACAACAGCAACTCTAAAAGGTAGTTTCTGTTCTTCCTGAGTCTGTAGTTTAAATAATCTCTAACTGACGGGAGGTAGGAAGAAATCTTGCCTGTGGCTGTGTTATTTTTAATTGCCTACTTAAGAATTTTCTTCACTTGTCTCTGAAGCAGCTGGAACTGGTCATGGTCAAAGATAATCCATCTAGTCGAAAAACCTACTGGCAGCTCCTCTCCTTAGGCTTGCCAAAACATCATGGTAACTGTTTCACCTTCAAACACAAATGAGACTAAATTTTTGTAACGGTCAGGGCTGTAATTTTTTTCTTTTAACACCCAACTTCTGTGCAGTTGATGTTTTTCAGAGTTGAGAGGCCTGTAGCATCTTCTGTCTTCTGGGTGATCCTGTACGATGATCTTGATCTTTACGTACAACTCCCAATAGCAACAATGATTTTATAGCAGGATAGGAGGTATAATGATGCTATAAAAATTCGGTGCAGGTTTGGGTAGTAACCCTATTTTACAAGCTCTCAAGGATAGCTTTAAACGGTAATGTGCTTTTACCCTTTCCTTTGGTGACATACATCTATTTGTTCCCTGTGATTAAGACTTTTTTGTTACCACATTTAAATCATTTGACTCAATTACCTAATCCTTGTGTAAGCCATATGGACACAATGTGTCTTTGTCCTTCCATAGTGGTCAGATCACAAGTAGGGTTTCAAGTCTGCTGTTGCTGGTCGAGCTAATGGGTCCAACATTTAGGCTTACTTATCCGGTGTAGATTTGCATATTGTTACATCCAGAGCTCCTGGGCATTGTTCCTACAAAAGTGTTGACCAGGAGGATGTGTTAAATTTTGTGTCCTTTTTGAAATCACTTTTTAAGCATTCAGCTTTTGTTACCCCGTAAGTGGATTTTCACTGTAACTCGCAGGTTCTCAGATATTTATGTAGGCCTTCTGTGTTTTGTATAAATAGCTTTTGAATAATCTTTAGAGAATCTTCTCATCTTTGTTCCCTAAGTGTGTTTAATACAGCATTACATGCTGGCAATAATGTCTTTAGAGCTAAACGTGGCTACTAGGATTACACAGCTTGTATTGCATGTTTTTTCCTGTCTAATCACGTTGTGGGGGAATCTATCCTTTGTTTCTGTTTGATAGGTAAAGTTACTGCTCTTTCCACCCACTCTGTGATGGCCTGTTGCCTGGCCCAGTTTTACTTGTCTTTTCTTCTGATGGCTTTCTGAACTGAAGACTTCGCCAGGCTGCTGTGGCACCAAGCACGGCTTCCCACCTCATTGAGGTGGGAAGAGGTGATAAATCATTGGGAAGAGGTCATGCCTGACTGAAGAGTAATGTCATTGCAGAAATATCTCTTTCTGTTTGCTTTAGAAGATAAATTAGCCTTTTGAGTTCTTTTAATACACCCACTTACCATAGTACAATATAGAGAAATGAGTATGAAGTATTTGCCGGGTGAGCTCCTTTCCTGGAGCACAAAATCTGTAGCATATCTGTTGGCTTGACCTGTGGAATGTGCCACTGTAATTTTTTTTGTGCTTGAGGAATACGTAACAGAATGGGGTAAAGTCGCTTCATTGCTTTGTTCTTGTTTAAGTTCTTCCTTTCTAACTGTTTACTGCTTATATCATAACGTGTGATTTTATTTTTTTTTTTAAAAACTTTTTTCCCATTCCCAGATCTTATTGTTTGTTGAGTTATCTTGTCTTCCTTACCATACTGTATGACTAGACTCAGTAGGAGGAAGAGAATGCTGTGGTCAGCCCATGGTGAACACTAAAATGTGGTGGTCACTATAGCTGTTCACAGTAGGTTTAGTCCATAGAGGAAAACAATTCAATAACTTTTGATACATTAAAGGTTTATGTTAATTTTTCAGAGTTAAGTTAAATTACTAATGTAGTACAAAAAGTAAGATATGGAAGTCCACAGTAAGGACTACCAAGCAGTCTTGACTTTGTCCAGTAGTGAGAATGTGTTGTAAACAAAATACATAGTCAAGCATTATGGTGTTTGTAATTTAAAATTGAAGAATTTTGAAGAAGACATTGGCTTTTAATAGTCAGTTTCTCATTATGCCTCTGTAGCATAGTTAAAATTATTTGGAAGCGTAGATGCTTTCCGTGTGTATTTCCAGATGCAGGGTAGAAGGTTTTTATGGAGCTGTAATATGTTCTTTGTTTTATCTGTTCGTCTATTTCAAAAA